>NC_135409.1:1700000-1895000 GCF_051989625.1 Stigmatopora argus | reverse complement strand
CTGCCACCCAGGAACGTGGCGCCCTACGTTTTTCATCCAGCCGGATATATTCGCACTGTCCCACACCTCCGGCTACCCCCTGGATGAACTAATCCGCGTTCCAGTGGCAGCTCTAGCGCTGCTGAGGGTAATCCTCAGGCGCCTGAGGTGACCTAACAACAACAACAACAACAACAGCACATCCTCACCTCTGTCATTGCCATTGGCGTACTGGAGCGGCTTACTCTTGTCGATGCTGTTGAAGCTCTGACTGCGGCGGTTCAAATTGGACGAGCTTGAACTCCTGGAGGCCCCGCTGCCAGCAGCGGGTACCCTGGAGGGTCCCGGTAACCTGGAGGGGAGAAAAAAAACATGACAAAGTACCCTTTAAATGTACTTTTATTTCTTCCGTCCAGACTTAAAAATCAATTTTCGAAAAGCTTAGATTTGTCTAGGAGTCTGTCTGCGGGTGATATATGGATCGAGTCCTCCCTGTAGAAGCAAATCTGATCCAGACAGGCAAGAGCCTTAAGTAACACCAGAAGCAACGTTTCAACAGTAAGAACAGTAGTGTGGAGTTCTCAATCAACGTGAAGGAAATACAGATAAATGATGAATCGGGAGTTCGGATTGGGAAATGAGAGATAAACTTTGGGAAAACGACAGCGATATTGAGGCAATTTAGATGGAAATCAGAGGTTGCTCCTTTTATCATGATTTTCTTTCATCTTCCAAAATTTGCCTGTGATGAATGTGTCAATGAGATGTGGCACAGAAGAGAAACAGCTCAAATAAAGGCCTTGGTTTGACAGAAGTGAGTGACATTATAAATTACGCACACCAAGGGAACCAATATTTTCTCCGGTCAGGAATAAAGCATGTGCTCCTCTTTCCAACTGTAGCAGCTCCCATTTTCAACCGAGGAAACGAATAATGTGGCATTTACTCTTTTAAAGTGAGAGTCTCTACCACATCGTGTTGGTAAACAAAGTGCTATCACTGCGAGGCAGCAGGGCTGTGGCGGGTTTGTTCGCGCTGGGAGATCACCACTCATCAGGACGGCGCGGCAACTGCTTTGCTGACCAATTATTGACTACCGAGGTTCTTACATACATAAATCTGAGGCCACCACCAACACCAGTGAGATAAGAAGCATATAGAATGTCAACTGTTAACTAAGGTTGTTTGCACTGGGAGATCACCACTCATTAGGACGGCGCGGCAACTGCTTTGCTGTCCCAATTATTGACCACCGAGGTTCTTACGTACATAAATCTGAGGCCACCACCAACACCAGTGAGATAAGAAGCATATAGAATGTCAAATGTTAACTAAGGTTGTAGGCTACTTTATTGTTCATGCCAAATCAAGACATCTGTTTATCTATTCAATGTACATATAGTAGGTCGAAAAAGCCTACTAGAACATCTAACCAAAGAGTTAGTTTGATATTACACCAGTGAGTATGTAAATCAACAAGAGAAGAAACTGGCAAAGGTAGTGTTTTTTTCATTCATTCATTTTCTGAACAACGTTATCCTCACAAGGGTTGCAGGGGGTGCTGGAGCCTATCCCAGCTGACTTCGGGCCAGCCGATCGGAGGGCACAAGGAGACGGACAACCATTCACAGTCACACTCATACCTAGGGGCAATTTAGAGTGTCCAATCATCATCCCATGCATGTTTTTGGAATGTAGGAGGAAACGGGAGTATCTGAAGAAAACCCACACAGGCCCAGGGAGCACATACAAACTGCAAAGGTAATGTTTCAAATAAAATCTGTCATACCTCGTGTTTTTCTTCTGCGGTGAACCTATTCCGGTGTGGCCCAGAGGACTTGCATATCGCGCTGTGAGACTGAGGAGAAGAAAAAAAACAGCGTCAGGGAGTGTAAACCGCGTTTAAAGAGGAATGTGGCCAGTTTCTTAATCCAAGTCTTAATGCCATAACGCTATAGAGGTGTAGTTCAGGACGAAAACTGAAAACTTAAAACGAGGTTGCGTATTGCGTATTTTTTTTTCTTCACATTCTGACCACAAGAGCATGACCAATTTTATTGAACGCGATCATTCCAGGAATGTTTACAATCAATTTTCCGGTGGTGTCTTTGAACAACAAAACCTCAGAAGAGAAAAAAGCAAAAATACCCGCGGCTGCAGTCACTTTACGACTTCGGCGCTGACGCTGAGTCATTCGCGTCTATGGGAACCAATGCTTGCCGACGTTTGACAGGAAACAGTAAACTTAATTCAGAGAGTTTTATGAACAGGAACGCTGCCTTGCTTTCATCATCCTACGTGCAATGTGACAGCCAGGTGTCGAGGCTTTTGTTTACTGCCGCAATTTGCGTAATGCACTGTTTACTTTTCTCATTCTTTATGCGTGTGACAAACACGGTGGTATTGCTCTCGATTCACACTGTTCCGATTGCAAAATTTGACCAAAATGTCACTGATTGGACAAAGAACTCTCACGCATTTAGTCATATGTTTTTCTTGCTGGAATGAGCCTCCCCATATATAATACAGACAAACGAAATCAATAGAGAGTTGAACGTATTGGACCAAGTATTTAGACCTAACTGTTTACACTGTAGGCTGAATGCTGGGAGCACCCCTGAAGCAGTAACAAAACAAAGGTAAGAGTTAAAATGTCTCATGCAGTACAATGTCCAGAAACAGAGGAAAAGATGTTTGGGTGGTGATCTGCCTCCTACTAGCTGACTGAAGTATGGTAAGTGAAAGACAGTGAGAGGTAAGCGAGAGGTAAGCGACCTGTATCCACAACAGCAGAATGCCAAATTACAAGTCCGTAACTTACACTTATTTAGGTCTTTTGCCGAGTAAACGTAGCTTATGGAGAAGCACCATCAATTTCGTCACACGCAGTTTCTGCGTGTGATGACAAGTAGGCTTTTTGTGTTGTGATAATGACGACAGGGCCTATGTCCGATTATTATTATTATTATTAAGAGGAAGTAGCTTCACCATCAGCGCATTAAGATCTCCTCCAGCTCCGGAAACCAGAAACAAGTCGTTCTCTTTTTTGTGGTGTGGACTGCTGGTACTTACCGACTTAAGTGAATTAAATGTGCTGGGCGTTCCAATGACAAACTGCTGTCCCCGCATTATGATTTAGATCACTGGAAATAATCATCATAAGATCCCGTGCGGGTCAGTCCGCAAAGTGTCAAGGAGATTTCATCAATGTGATTTGAAATGGCCATCCATTGCGCAACTAATTACCTTTTCTCATTATCATATACAAGTGTATTCGCATTCACCTGAGATAAAACAATTAACCTCCACATTGGCTGACCTTGATAGAAAGTGCACAGCAACTCAACACCTTTTCCTAATTGACTTAGTGGGTTTTAAGGATGCGCTGCATGCTTTTTGTGGGGAAATGAGTTTGCTTCAGCCTGACCACAGTGAGGAATATTGGACATAGTCTTTCAAAATGATAATATTTGGGGACGTGAAGGGAAAATGGACCAATGAAATAATGAAATTCCGGACAATCTCGGCTTGAGCTGTAATAAGGCTCTAGTATAGCACCATAAAAACCTGCTGATACAGTCATTATCATACTATAGAGAGAAGATCGGATTTTGAAAATGATTTGTTTACACTTTTACATATTGACTCATTAACTCCCATTGACGACGAGACAATGTTTGGAAGTTCTGACAACGATCATTTGATCGATGCCAGCAACCCTGCCGCGTAAACACACTATTTAACAACTTAAAATTATATGTTAATGTTAGAATTATTATGAATATTCTATATGTGTTGTAAGCATTTTTCAATAAGTAATAAGGCTATAAACCAATTCATGGAACCATGGACACTTTTCCTCCACATCGTCTCCTCAAGGCCCCACAGCTCGAGGACACATTGTTTTCACACACGCTTTTCGGCAGAACACAACGGGACTGTTTTGACGGGACTCCAGCAGAAGATGGCGATAATCGCATTATTGTTTGAAAATACGGCTTTGCTTTGTTTACCTTGAAAGCATTCCTCACACTGTTGTTTTTCTAACCAGCGAGGGTGTTATTGTACTGATTACATAACCATGTTTTTCGAGTGTCGCGATTAAATACAATGATTCAGTTACTGCAATTCAGAATGCACTGGGGGCTAAGACGACGCCACATTGTATCTCCTTGCAAGTTCGCCGCAGAGTTTGTTGAAAGATGTTTTTCCTTTTTTAATTAAATATTACTAATAATGATTTAAAAGGTTTGAATCATTATTCCAACATTTGGTCCTTCGAGTAGCCGGGGTCAACAAACCGATAGGGAATCCAGACGCTGCGGTTTAATATCTGGAGTGACCGTGCACGGCGAGAATCCCTTTTCCAGGCTGGACTATTTCTCAGCAGCGCCTGTTTTCTAATCGGTTGACGACTATCCTCTTGGTAAGCATCTTTCGACATTTCTGCCGAGTCCGCGTGTGATGGCTGCATATTGTTGACGGGTTCCGAGTGCGTGAAGGGCATCACACGCGAAGGCCTTATTTTGAGAAGTAAGGCTCGCATCCTGGGGATAGCGATTTTAAAAAACCCTGTGGATACTAGTCACTAGCAGGTAGACACGGTGTGGTCTATAAACGTCTGCCGTGTACAAAAAAAAAGGTACTACGGGGGCACACAAATCCGCTCCAAAAATGGGTAGTGGAGACAGTAAAGCGGCTATTGACGATCCAAAGATGCGTCTGCCGTGTAAAGATTGGAAATTTGTTGAAAATCAAAGCGCTACAAGGGTTAAACACCTAAACTTATGGATAAATAAATATGGATTTGCTGGCCAGCTTAATATGCATAAGATATTGATACTGCAGGATAAAATACGTGCTAAGCATGGGGGAAACCTTAGCAAAATGGAGCAGGAGGGATATAAAATGATACCTATTATTGGTTTATGATGGCAAGGGAACGGAGTGATGGATGCGTTAAATCGGTTGATAACGGTGGGACTGGAAACACAGAGGCTGTGTTATTCCACAGAAAAGAGGACATTAGATTTTATCACCTGAATGGGGTGGAAACGCAGCAAATTTGGATGATAGACAGGCCTACGGGCACGCTTGAACAATACGTAAATCAGGCGGTCCAGGCTGAAGAGGTTTTAAAAAAGAAAGGGAAAAGAAAGGGGGGGGCACCCTCTAACGAGGACGGGATTTTTGACCAAAATAAGGGGTGTGAACGTAAACCTTTTAACAGGGATAATGAAAAAAAATACGCAGGGAAGTTCAACAGAAATCGAGGTAACAGAGAGAAAATCTGTTGGATCTGTGGGAAAATAGGTCATATATCCCGCGATTGCCCAAATAACAGGGCCTCTAAAAGTGAAGGCAAATCGGCATGACTAGTCGGGGGGCCTGCTCAAAACGAGAAATGGATTTGAGCAGAGGGAAGTGGAACTAAATTTAGCGGAGATATTGGCACTTGATACAATTAAACCTGAAAGTTGTAAAATGGCAATTAAAATGGTTATTTCAAAGAATGAAATGGCTTATTGTGGCTTATCCTGGTGTCGTCCCCGTCTGCTAGCGGGAATATTTTGGTTAACAGAAATACAAAACAGCAAATTAAATGTTTAGCGGGGTTGCCAAAACTGCGTTTTGGTCAGACTCTAAACTTGCCGAATAAATGCTTTGATTGCGGGGGGAGCGCTCTGTTTTGATGCGGCTGAATATTACAATAATTGGCCTTGGGGGTGCTGAAGCAAACTTGAGGGCAGAAATGGGTTTTGCTATGATATAGTTGTGCTTGCAGCATATTGTGAGTATGGGGCTTGGCAAACTACGATGATATGATGATATAGTTGGATATCGGGAGAGTAATTAATTTAGTTTATTAATTTAGTCTTCTCTAAAAAATAATTGCTCACAGGAGGCACAGGAGGGGAAGCAGTGGACACAAATAAAAAGAGAGCACTTTGGAATTTGTAAACAAAAGATAAGGCTGCTGCTTCTGCAGCGAGCGTGAAGGTCACAGTGAGCGGGTAAGGGCGCGCTTCCGTTTAAACATTTCAGAATAAGAACAAAACATGGTCTGCAAGGGATGCAGTGTTCCGCGATTATCTTCGCATTTATTTTTGGGATTTAATCAGAAATGTCTTTCGAGGTGATAGAAAATCTGTTTGGCAAAGATTGATTTGGGGAAAGCTTTGGAATTGGGAATAATACTATTATTATTATTTTATTTTCTTTTTTGTGAAGTTCAAAGGGCTCTTAATTGAAGAGAGCTAGTTTTGGAGGATAAAACGATATTATTACTGTTTTTGAATGGTTGGCTGGTTAAAGAAAAATGAATGGATTTTTTTACAATATTATGGCATATTGGTTACAATTTGTGGGTCCTTTATTAAGCATTGAAAATTGTAATTAGGAAATGCCTAGTAAAAGGTGGATTTCACTAATTTAATTATTGTAGATTTTTCTTGTGGTAACAGGGAGCTATAAGAAATGGCTCTTATCTTAAGTAAACATAGTATGGGGTGATTTGCAATTTATGTCTTAGGTATTAAGGGTTATTTGGTTGTTAAAGAAATCAGACATGAAATTAACAATGCGGAAATGAGAAATTTCATGGCATTCGTCCAAATTGTTAGGTAAATTGAACCTGGCTGGGGTAGATAAGATAATTGGTTAAGGATAGGCATAGTTTCCCTAGAAGAAACATGGAGCGTCTTTAGGTGCACAAAAGACTTTCCTTGTTTGACCTGAAGGGGGCGTATGCTTTGGTAGGTCATATTGATGACTATTGGGACGTTATTACTGTCTATTGCTTTAGGGGCATACAAATTAAGAATTTAGCCAAAACTTACTGCATTGCAATTATGGGGTTAATACAACTGAATGTTACGGTGATAACGATGGGCAATAACAAGCTTAGATAAAGGGGAATATCTACAAACAAACAAAAAAATCTAAATTCAGGTAGGGCCTTCCATGGTGTGAAACAAGTGATGAAATAATGTCTATGTTTTAAAAATAACATCTCCAAATTATAAAATATCAACCTTGGGGAAATGCTTTAAGTAGATGGGTTGATTAGAATGGGCAAAATTCGATAACATTGAAAGGGGGTGAGATAAAGTTTTTACAAACGGTTAAAATACAAAAAGGGGGTGTGTGTGTGTTTCAATGTGTCACAACTTTTCCGTTATTGCCTTATTGGCGAATAGAATGGGGTAAGGGGCGGTGGCAATTGAACAAATTTCTATTTTTAGATATGTGGCATGTGAATCTAATACATTAATTATCTAGTTTCTTCAGGCATCAATCTTGATGATTGGGGGAGCACTCTAAATTTCTTGATTATGAGTGCCAGCGTGGATGAGTGTCTGTCTTTTGTGTTTCAATTGGCTAGCCACCAAGATATATCAATATTCTAATATCAAGGTGGAATATTTCTGAAATCGCTGATAAGCCTTTCAAGGACGGCGGTGGCAGAGTAGGACAGAAACAAAAAGAAAAGAATTTCGCCAAATGAAATTTTTAATTTCTGTAATGGGAAATTTTGGGAACCTGGGGGACTAAACAAAAACAAAAGACTTATCTGGGAGGGCTGCCATTTTGAGTCATGGTAAATTTCATGCCTCAAAAAAGGGGGAGGTTATATATTCAATCTATATGCAGATATATGGCAAAAACACGGGCGATTCCCCCTTATGTCAAGCTACAAAAGCTACGTATCCATTTCAAAGGATACACATGGAATATGTGTGGTACATAACAGTCCTAAAACAGATTGGGGAAACCTTGTTGCAGAAACTGGTCTAGATTGGCATGCTTGGATGACACACGTGTGCGAAAAACCATCAGGCCTTCGATAAAATTAACCCATACGGTGGGGGCATTACAAATCATAATTCAGACTGACAAATTAACTTGTGGATCTTTGTCTGACGTTTTTCCTAAGTCCATGGGTAAGAAGGTCGTCGGAGATGGAAACACCCGGATCCGCCATAGTAAAATTAAAATCTGAGATGACCAGAGAATTCATTTCTGCAACGGGGAGTTCCCAAACGGGAGGCGGTAAGAAATAATTGGTTATTGTTGATGGAAAATGCAGCTATTATAAATCAAACCTGTATCAAACCTGTATAACATGTATGGGGGGGCCGACCTCTCTTAAGAGTGGTACCCGCGCAAATTACCCCTGATTGTGTAAAGGAGATAATGCAAAATTTTTAGTGTTATATAAAGGTCTCATACTACAAGTTCTGTTTAGAAGTGTTACACAAAAGAGGAAATAATTTATAATTAGAATTATACCAATATTTATTACAATAATTTATACCAATTATTGTGGCATAAAGGCTCATTGAACTGTACTCATATATTGATCTTGGATTGAATCGAATTTTGCCAGACTGTAATATCTGTACATACTGTATCGTTTTTCAAAGAATTGATATTGACAAAAGATGTAAGCCCAAAATGTATGAAATGGAATAATGTCTACCCAGTTACAACGGCAGCAAAGGACAAGCCTAACTTTTCAACACATGTCGCGTTTAATCATTTTACCTGCTTAGTCCTCACAGGGCACGGACCGGCACTGGGAGCGATAAATGTGACGTGGTGTGCCCACGTCCTAAAACAGACTACACCCCTGATTCCACGTTCTGACCTATGGTGGTGGTGGGGTCAAAACAAATTATACGACTCCTGCCAAAATGACAGCAGGACTTTGTGCCTTGGTCTCACTGCTATTACCAGTGTCTGTTTTTCCATCTACAGTAGAGGAGATACAATTGGCTGCACAGAAATCCGGTATGATGGCGGGCCCCTCGCGACGGCGTCGCATGGAGAGGGTGATACATTGATGCGATTGGCATCCACGAGGATGAGTATAAGTTGGCTAATCAGATCGCAGCAGGTTAGGAGTATATTTTTCTTTTAATTACTCCAAACAAAAATGTTGATTGGATAAATTACCTGCATCACAATGTCCAAGAACTTGGAAATTATACTGAACAGGGATTTGTGGCGATAAAGGAACAACTGGCAGCCACTAGTCTGACGGCGTTCCAGGATCGTGCAGCGGTTGAAATGCTTCTTGAAGGAGCAGGGGGCGTATGCAACGTTTGAAAATGTTGCACTCAACAACACGCCCCCCACTGGGTCCCACACCAGGGCCAACGATGGCCTGCAGACCCTAAACCGCAAGATGAAAAAGCATCCTGGAGTAGAATAATGTCCGCTGACAGATTTGTGGCCTCACTAATAATGATTTGGCCTAATTTGTGGTAGCCCTTTTTGCTACGATTTTGACATTATGTGGGTGTTGTATTATTCCCTGCTTAAGATCTTTGATGAGCCGACTTATAACCACTGCGATTGCCCCTACAAATTCCAAATTGCATGAATTATATCTCCTACTGAAGTGCTGACACTAACAGTGAATTCCAAGAGCATGGTAATTACGAGGATGGATTGGACGAAAATGATCTTATTTTCTGCCGAACGAGTAGAGCCTAAGCGGGTAAAATTAAAACAGCCAACGGTGATATCCCTCTTATTTTGAATTTGTCATAAAATGAATAACAAACATATAGTAAAAGGAGGGAATGTTAGAATTATTATGAATATTCTATATGTGTTGTAAGCATTTTTCAATAAGTAATAAGGCTATAAACCAATTCATGGAACCATGGACACTTTTCCTCCACATCGTCTCCTCAAGGCCCCACAGCTCGAGGACACATTGTTTTCACACACGCTTTTCGGCAGAACACAACGGGACTGTTTTGACGGGACTCCAGCAGAAGATGGCGATAATCGCATTATTGTTTGAAAATACGGCTTTGCTTTGTTTACCTTGAAAGCATTCCTCACACTGTTGTTTTTCTAACCAGCGAGGGTGTTATTGTACTGATTACATAACCATGTTTTTCGAGTGTCGCGATTAAATACAATGATTCAGTTACTGCAATTCAGAATGCACTGGGGGCTAAGACGACGCCACATTGTATCTCCTTGCAAGTTCGCCGCAGAGTTTGTTGAAAGATGTTTTTCCTTTTTTAATTAAATATTACTAATAATGATTTAAAAGGTTTGAATCATTATTCCAACAGTTTCGTTTGGTGCAATATCCGTCCAATGATGTTTGAGTTTGGCGAGCTAGGCGATAGCAAGACTCGTGAATACTTTGATATCAGCACTATTCATATTTTTGCTCAAACCATGACTTTTTTGGACAAGCAAAGAATAAAGCTGCGTTAAGCACACTAAGAAACAACGTGTTAGAACTCCTTGATGAACGAGGGTCAAAGGCACACAAATCAGGAATTCATTGCTGGCCGGAGCAGCTCTGCCATTGGTGCCAGAAAAAGATGAAAAATTGCCCAGAAAAGGTGCTTTTGGTCAGACGGTCGCGCTCATAATTCGGCCATTAACAGCCAAGGGGAAGCAACTCTACGTATTTTCAAAATAAAATACAGGACGCTACTTGGCTTTTTGTTTGAATTTTTGGGATTTTGCATTTCTTAGAGACAAATTTTACAACTGATGCTTTTCATCACCCGAATATTTCCTAGGTAGAATCATTTGTAAGTATAGGGTAGCACTTTTTCCCGTTTCCTTAAAACATTTCCTCGATATCAGATCGGGACTCTATATCGACACATTCTCAAAATCAGGTGACTCGGACTCAATGCAATAATGTGTGATCGGGACACCCCTAGTCTCTACATGTTGTGCAAACAGGATGCAAACAGGCACACGACCTGAATCATACCGAGGAGAAGAGTCTGGCTTGACCTGGTTGCTGGCGCTTCCACAGGGCGAGCGGCTCTTCCTGTCATGAGACACAGCAGTGGGCAAACGAGAAGATCGCGAAACCAAAGGTTCCTTTAGTCTGGCCCGGAACATTTCGGCTTCAAAGCCTTGTTTTTTCAAGTGGGGTAAAACCTCTCTCTGGCTCCAGACAGTCTAACTCGGTCTGAATGGGGAGCTCCCCCTTTGAGCACCACACATCTCACACTCACCCCAGAGACAGCAGCCAGGGCCAGCAGGTGCTGTCTATAGAAAGCAGCACCACAGCTCAAGTGTAAGTGCAGCATACCGAACGCCTGAGAGTAAGATGTGTATGTGTCTGTAAATGGGCGAGGCATTATTTGATCGCTGGAAATCCTGTCAAATCACCCAGAGATCTTCAGCGCAGGCTAAATGTTCTGACCGACGCTCACAGGGATTCATCATCGTTACGGGAATTAATTGGAGGGCCATTTGGAGATTCGATGCAATTATATTTTTCCGTTTTAATTGCATGTGAAAAGGAGCCTATGGCATTCAACTTCAAACACAAAGGCCATTATTGCAATATATTAATCAATGCCATAATATACAATCTATTGCAGTGGTTCTCATTGTGTCATCTACAAATGTGGCTTTCATTTTGAATCATCTAAGTATTTTCTTCCATATTAATATTAAAAATACAAAATATTTATATCACGATTAATATATGAGTAACTATTGGAGTATGTATTATCAAATAAATCTTAGTGACTATTAGAGTTTATTGAGGTATATTTTTGGGCAAAAATGTTTTGTTTTTCCATTTAGATGTTTTTTGCGTGATTCATCAGGTTTAGGGGATTTTTAGTCACTTTTAGGAGAAATAAAGCTTTTAAGTCACATTGTTCACATTCTACAAAGCTGTTTTTTAATGTTGTTCATTATCGGGGAGAATTTCTGCTTCAATGGGGAAGCACGCCAGTCATCATTAAACAGCATTTTAAAAGAAATGAAGTCCTACTATAAGTCTCATTTCATCTCATCTCATTTTCTGAACCCCTTTATCCTCACTAGGGTCGTGGGGGGTGCTGGAGCCTATCCCAGCTGACTTCGGGCCAGAGGCGGGGCACACCCTGAATTGGTGGCCAGCCAATCACAGGTCACAAGGAGACAAACAAAAGTTTACGTTCATACCCATACCCACGGGCAATTTTAGAGTGTCCAATCAGCCTACCATGCATGTCTTTGGAATGTAGGAGGAAACCGGAGTATTGGAGAAAACCCATGCAGACCCAGGGATAACATGCAAACTCCACACAGGTGGACGTGACTGCATTTGAACAAAGGATCCCAGAGCTGTGAGGTCGACGCCCTAACCACTCGCCCCACTGGGCCGCCCCCTACTATAAGTCATTAAAGATACAGACACTCCCCTACTTACGAACATTCGAGTTACAAACAACGGTACATACGAACATGTCTGCAAATTGCGTTTATGTCGAAAAATGTTTGTAAGTTCGATTTTGTATTGCACGCCTTTTTCCGAGTAGTGCTTCTTTCCGCCGCTAATACCGACGCCTGGCGCTGTGAGAGCTCAGCTCACCCAGCATCTATCTTCTTCTGCCCACTTCGTTGCAGTGCGAAAGTGCGTGAACGTATCTCCAGTGCGCAAAGAACCTTTTTCATTTTTATCATTAAATATCTCATGCATCCATTATTCAATATGGTTGGTGAAAAGCAAAAGGCTTCTATTGAGGGAGGTGCAAGGAAGAGGCAAGCCATTTCATTTGAAATGAGTGGCAATAATAACGAAGCTTGATGCGCGTTGCACGGGAATACAACTTGAATCGTTCGACCGTCAGTACCATTTATAAACATAAAGATCGAGCAGCAGGATCCAAATATTGAACGTTGCACAAAGTTTGCACATCAATTGAATGATGCCATACAGTGCTACCGCATTATTTATGATGAAAAAACAGAAAACTGCAATCATCATTAGATAGTTTCTTTCGGCCAGTTTCTAGTAAATCTCTCTCTCTCTAATGTATGTATACAGTACTGTATGTATTCTCTCCATTTTATTAAATGTTTTTTTTTCAGTACAAACCAATGTGTGTTACTTATACAAGCCTTAAACATACAAATGCACTTATATAAACCTTCAATATACTTATATAGGCATTAAACATAAATTATAATACAAAATATAGCACCGAGCAACTTACGAACAAATTCAACTTATGAACAATCGCTCGGAACCTAACTCATTCGTAAGTAGGGGAGCGTCTGTAATTCATATTGTCCTATATTTAACAATGATGAATAAAAACTTTCTTTAAAAAGGTACAACAATGACAAATTGGGGAAATTTCAATGGGCAATTGTTGTGAAAAGTCAATTTTCCAGCAATCCACCAGCATCTGCTCTGAATACAAAAGGTATAATTTGAATCCCCACTTGAATTTTAAGCTGTCCTTCAAGCAAAGCTCATCAAATCTAAACTCATTCATCGTTTTCCACCTGTTGTCAGGGTGGGAAGCAGGAGGTCGGGAATGCCCAACAGCTGCACCCCCACCAACCTCCGCCACGACACGCATATATGATCAAAAACACTGATCCGCTCCCACCGAAAGCTCTCACGTTTCTAATGGCGCTCTCTTTCGTTCCTTTTCCAGCCACGGCATGGTAATGTGATCAAATGTGTGAGAATGTCGTTGGATGCCACTAAAGGCGTTCCATTTGAATACAGGGTCACGGTCGGCTTTACTTTGGTTGCTTTACAATTACACTGATGTCCCACTTGCTAATACTACACCACTAGATTGCAAACTGGAAAGAAGCTGAGATGAATTTGCAGTTTGAAGCGTACCTTGACTGCATGTCTTGTGATTTGCTGGCAGATGTTGCCGTAGTGCTCGCAGTCTGCTGGCTGAGCTCCACCAGCGACTGGTAATACTGTTGCTGTTGCTGCTGCTGCTGCTTGTAGCGGGATAGGATGAAGAAGAGGCCCAGGATGCTTTTTAGGTTGCCATTCCGGATCTCTGTCCAAAAACACACAAAAAATGATTCGCTGATATCGGAAGGTTACTTTGCTTTGCGCTGCATTTAGGAAAAAAAGCCTCCGTTTGTCTTTTCGGAGCATGAGAGAAAGTGGCTTCTGTGAGTCTAGGCCAGGGATGGGCAAACTGGTCCACAAGGGCCGCTTTGGGTACAGGTTTTTGTTCCAACCGATCCTGCACAGACACTTTGACCAATGAGATTTCTGCAGAAAACAAGACACACCTGACTGCAATCCACTGATTTCACTTGTAGGACACCAAATTACCCTTGTCCCATTTCCGGAGTTTATCCGGAGTGAATGCGATTCACGCAAAATCAATATGCGCTGTCCCACAAGCCGAATCATTGGTCAGAATGTGTAACTCGGATGATTCACAATGCTCTCGTGTTACCGAATTCTTCCAGTTTACAAAGCAGTTGAATCAAGATGGCGGAAGCCATAGCGATGGTGTGAATTTCGAGGCATTTAAATTGGTAACATGGTACTTCTCCAAAATAGTTGCTTCAAAAAATTTTAAGTGACAATTTTGTTGGATTTCCGGAGTTTAGGGAGGTTGTCAGGAGTCCCGGAGTTTGCCTTGCATTTCCGGGTAAACTCCTGAAATTCCAGAGTAGTTGGCAGCTCTGCAATAGGATAACGCACGACCACTTGCCCGGGGAGTAGTAAACCTCTCGTATTAGCGAACAAGCTCCACCATTCTGCACTGACTAACGGGGAAAAAACACTGAAAGAATGCAACGCTCTGCCCAGTGCTCGTAGAGACATTACACGAGGGAGTTGCGACCAGAAAGACAGTGCCCATGATGTTCTTATGAGCAGCCGCTTGCGTCCGCTATGCTCGTATATCAAAATTTGTCTCGTATCTCAAGATAAATATTTGCTCGAAATGTTACTCGTATCTCAAGATAAATATTTGCCCAAGATTTTACTCGTATATGAAGATAAATATTTGCCCGAACTTTTAATCGTATCTCAAATTGTTTGTATGTCGGGGCACTCGTATGTCGAGGTATTACTGTACTCTTCATACGTATTTACCAGAAATAAAAGCCACATTCCCCCCGACAAGTCATTACCTTATCGTGGTGGTGGGGTTTGTATTGGAGCTATGTTGTTTGGGGCCTTGTGCCCCTGGTGTGGTCACCCATGGCAAAATGGTCTGAGGTGAGGGACCAGACGAAGAACGGCTCAGAAGACCTCTTATGACGAGAAAGAACTACAAACTACGATTCCCCTCCCCCAGACGCGGGTCACCGGGGCACCACTTTGGAGCCAGGCCCGGAGGAGGAGCATGATGGCGAGCGCCTGGTGGCCAGGCCTACACCCATGAGGCCCGTCTGGGCACAGCCCGAAGAGGCGACGTGGGTTCCCCCTCACATGGGTTCACCACCTATGACAGGGGCCAAAGAGGTCGGGTGTGTCGAAAGCTGGGCGGCAGCCAAAGGAGGGATCCTTCGCGGTCCTGTCCCTGGCTCCAAAAACTGGCTCTTGGGAAATGGAATGTCACCTCTCTGGTTGGGAAAAAGCCTGAGCTAGTGCGTGAGGTTGAGAAATTCCGGCTTGATGTAGTCGGGCTCACCTCTACGCACATCTTGGGCTCTGGTACCACTCCACTCGAGGGGGGGTTGAACACTCTTCCACTCTGGAATTGCCCACGGTGAGAGGCGCCGAGCGGGTGTGGGCATACTTGTTGCCCCCTGGATCGGTGCCTGTATGTTGTGGTTTACCCCAGTGGACTAGAGGGTAGCATCCTTCTGTCTTCAGGTGGGGGGACGGGACCTAACTGCTATTTGTGCGTATGCACCAAACAGCAGTTAAGAGTACCCACCCTTTTTAGAGTCCTTTGGAGGGGGTGCTGAAGAGTGCTCCTTTGGTGGACTCCCTCGTTCTGCTGGGGGACTTCAATGCTCACGTGGGCAATGACAGTGAGACCTGGAGGGGAGTGATTGGGAAGAACGCCCCCCCCTAATCGGAACCCGAGTGGTGTTCTATTGTTGGATTTCTGCGCTTGTCGTGGATTGACAAAAATGAACACAATTTTCAAGCATAAGGGTGTCCATATGTGCTCTTGGCACCAGGACACCCTAGGCTGCAATTAGATGATTGACTTTGTGGTCATGTCATTGGACCTGCGGCTGCATGTCTTGGACACCAGCAGCCCCCACGACCATAATGAGGATAAAGCGGTTCAGAAAATGAGATGAAATGAGATGTAAAAGGTTAAAAAGGTCAAAAGGTGACCGCCATTTGCACCAAAAATTCGACAACAAATCAAAGTTCAACTGTTCCACACCAAGTTTTGAGTTTTGATTGAATTTGCTGCCGAGACACCGACAGCGGATTATAAGAAGCACACGATGTTTTCATTAAGTTAGTTGGGGGCTGTTTAGCTGTCGCGAGGCAGAACATAATTGTTTCAGCTTGGCTCGTGTTTAATAAAAATGCATTTTACTTCTAAGGGCCTTTTAAGTGGTTTGACATGCTTCCATTCAGTGGTTGTTTGGCCTTGGCTTACAAAAGAAAAGCGGGAGTGTGGAATTGATTCAAGTACAGCCGGGTAATACAATGTTGGAGATAAATACCGCACAGGCGCCATAAATTCTACATTTACCTACTTCATCAATGTGATGGCTTCAATCCAAACTCAATACATGTCAGTCCAGGGTTGGTTGTCTTTGTTTTGGTGACCTTGTTCTTGCCACTTTATGAAATCAACTACTAAAGCAGAATGATCTTGGGGTTAATCCAGTGGCGGGCGGTGCATTTTCTGGTAGCGCCTTCAACGTATCAATCCAACCCTCAAAAACTATTTTATGGCTATAAAACCTCTACTGCAGCTACAGCTGTGACACATAAAAAATAATCAATAAATTAATGCACAAAAATGGGGTAGAATCCACTTACTAGCAGCATTTCATGATTAAATACAAATACTGGAGCTTTTCAGACATTAAAACCAGGCCAGGGGGTGATTTTCCCGGGAAAAGACAGCGATGAACATCAATGGCGTACGGGCAAACATTGCCCGAAAATGGGGTAAAATCCAGCCGAAAACAGCATTTATTGATTAAATACAAATACTGGAGCTTTTTAGACATCAGAACCGGGCCCGGAGTATCATTTCCCCGGTAAAAAGACAGCGATGAACGTCGATACGTCCATACGTGAAATGACAAAAAATGCACTAAAATGAGGTAAAATCCACTTCCTAGCATCATTTATTGATTGAATACAAATACTGGAGCTTTTGAGACATTACAACCAGGCCAGGGGGGTGATTTTTCCTGGGAAAAGACAGCGATGGACGTCAATGGTGAAACGCCAAAAATTAAACTGGGGTAAAATCCACTTCCTAGCAGCATTTTGTGATTAAATACAAACACTGGAGCTTTTCAGATATCAGAACTTGGCCCACAATTGAAATATTATTTAGGAATATAGCCATATTTTACTCACCAAAAATCATTTTTACACAATATCCATCCTCCTTTCTTTCTTCCTTCTTTCCTATCGCCATCGAAGCTAATGATGAAAGTCGAGCCTGTCCTGTCATATTTCCGGCATAGTCCGTTTTGAAAATAGCATTAAATCAACACAACAATATACTTTTTGCTTGTGGAGCTAAGTTAGCGCGCTGAAAGTGCCCCATACACCATTTTCCCGGCTGTAACAGGCTTGCTAGCTTCGGAGTTGACCGCCCTTTCTTAATGATGTCCATTTTTTTCTGGAAAACTCCGTCTGGAAAATAGCTTTGTGAGCAAACAGAATCCATTTGTTTTTGCTTCTGTCGGCCATAGTGGGTGGAGTTTGCGATCTCGGCTGCCTCGGGTACTGCTTTGGCCCGCCTACTAGCCAATCATAGTTTGTGAAAGCAATGACATGTCCCAGCCAGCAAAATGCTAACGCCTATGAAAAATCATTGTGGGGTTGCCAACTCGAAATCTGATTGGTTAAAAGCAACAGTCTAGTTTAATGCAGCAGAGCCCGCAAGAACTGATTGTGAAGGCTTTGAGGCAGATCTGATCTGGCAACAAATAATGGCTGAAATGTGATTGGTTAAATGCTCCAATATGAAAACACACATCTGGAAGCAGTGCAACCAGGGGGAAAAGCAATGAAAGGAAGCTAACAGACCATTTGGAATAATAAGTTCGTATTGATGGACAAAATATAATATGATTCAGATATTTCTTAGGCCAGCAGAGAAGGCCTTGAAGGCCCTGACGGCCCGCCGCTGGGTTAATCCCTTCAATATTGCGGTTAATGTAGACCAGATATGGCCGCGATAAACGAAAAAACGCAAAGTAGGATCACCCCAATTATAACTACCACAATGTGTTTTCGTGCCTATACAGAAATACACGTATCATTATCAAAAAAATTATATTTATTAAATATTAAAGCTATAAGCATGTCAAAATACTGTAATTATTCATGTCTAAATATGTTTATATAGAAATGTAAATACTTTAAATACTGTCCTTACAGTGAAAATAATTCCTCTCCGCTTGAAATAAATCCCCCAAAACAGGTAAATGGGAGTTTTAGTCCAAGTCCTTTGTCTCCTTGTGGCCATGGGTCCATTGTCTGTGATATTCGAGGGATTACTGTACTCGCCTAACTATGAATGGGATGGAAACATGTCAGGTAACAAAACGACCTAAAATACCATTGTCTGTTCTGAACGAATCAGTCAAAACATTGTTTTGTTCTCCTGGCGTTATCATTAAGCCAGGCAGCATCATTCCCAAACATGATGATGATGAGGTGCACGTTCAGTTATTCTTTGAATAAAAATCCGCATCCGCTTCCCAAAAAACTTGTGCCTGTTCCGACCGGGGCCGGGTCGCGGGACAGACGTCTCTCACCGCCGCATGCACCGCGGCTGCATGCGCCACTGGACCGCCGGCCGAGAAATTAAACTTTCACTTTGCTCCTTGCAAATTTATATGTCATAAACAGTCACGGAAACAATCTTATCTTATTTAATATTCATACTAAATAGGATCAAATTCTACCACGCTTCCCTTTAGCACTATAGTATGTAGGTTATATCTGAAGAACTAAGAAGTGTTGCAAATAATAGACGCTATTGCTCTTCAGTAACCCAATAGTCGGTTGATTTACGGAATGTGAAATTCCAGGCCGGCTGTGAGTCACAGAGCTGTTTTTAGTAAGTGACTCCATAACTTTTCAGTCATGCCAGCTTCACGGCCGTATCTACGGCGTGAATCCATCATAATGCTGGTTCATTTCATCCAGCCGCTACACCTCGGACCTCTTCACCTCAGTGAAGTGCGTTCCTTTCCTGTGTCTCCATTTTAACTGCACGGCGGAGTCCATTAACATTAAAATCATTCCTACCAGCAGAATTATGTACAAAAGAACGCCACAGATTCATTTATGCCGCAATTGCGTGCTATACATTTAGCATATCAAGGAACGTCAATGTTTAGGATGCTTTTTCAACAGTGACTCGAAAAAATACGCAAAAGTCACACAGAAAATGGCAAGACACAATCTAGGGCACTGTATAAATTATATTTGGGACGGCCATTCTCCCTCAATTGTAAATACGTTCTTTGGCGCTGAGAGATGAAGTGCTGTCCTGACCTCCGCCATTTTTCATCTGTCTTCTGGTTGCGAGTTTCAGCGTAGATTTAGAAATTTTTATGAACTTTTAAAAAAAAAATTCCCTCAGAAAAAAAATCTGCGAAGAAGTGAAGCCGCGATATTTGAGGGAAGACTACTGTGCAATTCTGGACAGTGAGAAGTATATATTATAGTATCCAAGATGGCGGTGCGCACTGAGGCAGCGGCTCTATGCTCTTCAGTGTGGTGTCGTTCGTTATTCTACAGTCGCCAGGATTTAATTACTATCGGAAGGAGATGCGATATATCCGAATTCACAACAGACTACCAACGGACCTACGATATCCCCGAGGACATCTCGAGACCTCCGGGATCTCCGTGGATAGTCAGACCACTCAGAGTATGTCGAAGGCAGCGAAGAGAGAGGAAGCAAAAGCGCGGATGCCGGGCGGGCCTTGCTGCTAAGCTAAGACAACAACCACACCGAGCAGAAAAAAAAGCAATTTCGTCATACGCAGTCTCTGGGTGTGATGACAATTAGGCTTTTGTTGTTGATGATGACGACAGGGCCTATGTCCAATTATTATTATTAAAGAAACATGAGTCCATTTAACCCTTCAATAACAGCCAATGGGTTAAGTAAATTAGGTCATAATCAGTGTTCCCTCTAAGCTGCGCGCGTGCGCAATTGCGCACTACTCTCGTCCTCGCTGCGCAGCAGCAATCATATGGCGCGCAGTAAAAAAAAAAAAAAAAACCTTTCCCCATGATGGCGCCGTTTAAGCGGCAGCAAGTGGCAGTAGCTCTGTCCACTTATGTTTTTCGTGTTTTACAGCATGTTTTACATGAAAAATGGACAGGTCGCCGAATGGACGTTCATTCGGCGACCTGCCCGTCTGTCAAACGTCCGTCGGCGAAACGTCTTTAGGCGAATCATCCGAGTACCGATGATGTCGCTCACACTGGTACTCAGTGCGCTCAGGGAGGTTGACTTTCTGCTCAGACCAACGAAAAATTAGAGGGAACATTGGTCATAATGTGTTAAAATATCCCAGTTAAGACCTGATGGCCACATGCATGGACATCACATTTAAAGTTATGCAAATTTATATGTCATAAACAGTCACGGAAACAATCTTATCTTATTTAATATTCATACTTAATAGGATCAAATTCTACCATGCTTCCCTTTAGCACTATAGTAGGTCGGTTATATCTGAAGAACTAAGAAGTGTCGCAAATAATAGACACTATTGCTCTTCAGTAACCCAATAGTCGGTTGATTTACGGAATGTGAAATTCCAGGCCGGCTGTGAGTCACAGAGCTGTTTTTAGTACATGACTCCAAGTGTGGTTCAGTGTGTCAAATTCTAGGCGAGATCAATGAAAGAGTGAGCATGAATACAATAGCTGCAGGAGATATCAGTGCAAACATATTAAAAATACTTCTTTGTAAAAGCTATTAATGATGTTAGAATGGGGAATTTCGTTCAGTTTTTAGAAATCCAGATCTTACCTTCTGCTGACAGCCCTTTGACATTCACTCCTCTTGCGTCCAAAAAACGGAGACAGGCGTCCACATTGTCAATCTGAAGACAAAACAAACCAACACAAGGCGATGAGGCATGGTCAGTGACAATAATCAACATACAACAAGTCGCAATGTCTCACAGGGCGGGCAATTAATATTTGCGATGTAGCACTATCAGCCATAAAGTATATCATTGTGCGCTTACAAGGCCCATGCCCACATGAGCCCCGTTCCTGGTTGCCTGACATACTGACCCCAGTGTCTGCAGCATGAAATGGGTCTCCTACAAACTAGTTCACTTTAGAGAAAGTTCAAAGTTCACACGTGCATCTATTCACTGCAGCGTGCCCAGACCACGCAAAGGGCAGTGGTGAGGACCTCCCCATCAAGAAGCAAGTCCAACCCATTTTGACTGGGAATGGAGTCAGTCAAAACAGTTTGGAGTTCTAAATGACTAAAGTGAATTGTGGTACCACCTCAAGTCACACCAAGAATTCATCTGCATAACTCACCACCCAATTTAAAACACCCGCACGTGTGAGCTTCCTTATTCTCTTGACACGTTGCATACTCCCGCAAACATACGTGAACTTTGGGCATTCACTTGTTTTACCTAGTCACATTGACTTAGATGCCGGCCCGATGGGGCCAGTGATTAGCGCGTTGGCCTCACAGCTCTGGGGTCCTGGGTTAAAATCCAGGTCATGTCCATCTGTGTGGAGTTTGGATGTTCTCCCCGGGCCTCCATGGGTGTCCTCCGGGTACTCCGGTTTCCTCCCACATTCCACAAACATACATGGTAGGCTGATTGAACACTCTACATTGCTCCTAGGTATGGGTGTGAGAGTGCATGATTGTCCGTCTCCTGGAGCCCTGCGATCGGCTGGCCACTGCTTCAGGGTGTCCCCCGCCTCTGGCCCAGAGTCAGCTGGGATAGGTTCCAGCACCCCCCGCAAACCTAATGAAGATAAAGCGCTTCAGAAAATGAGATGAGATGAGACATTGAATCAGATGTCGGTGTTCAAAAAATGCATTTGTGAGTGGGAAAAAAAGACATTCCTTTTGGAAACCCCCGAGGGAGAAATTCTGTTTGTTTTTAAAGCTCCCGAACACTAAAATGACATAAATAGCTCAATAATATTGAAGGTGTCGATGACAGATTGGGCTTTATTTTTCCGCAACACTCGGTTGAATTTGAACTGCTTGTTTGGACACTGATATCATTTTTTTCTCAAACATCCGCTGGCACCAAACTGCCTTCATCAGCAAGTTGAAAAGGGTCATCTTGATGAGGCTCTCGATAACAAACTGTGGCAGGAAAATGGGGGCAACCAGGAGACTTACAATTTAAAAAGTTAGTAACTTGATTTCAGTAGTGAGTAGAGTTCGTTCATTAGCAAATGACCAGAATTCTTGATTTAAGCAAACAATGCTTCCAGGTGCTCTGGAGTCAACTTCAATATTTGGTTTGATTTGATTCTTCTTTAAATACTCACTTGAAAAAGTCAGCCTGGGCATCAAGTGTCTCTCACATACTCGATTTGGAAAGATGAAATTGTCAAGCAAAATGAGCTAAAGAATCAATTGCCAGAAAACAAGCCCCTTCAAGAAACCTGAGGATAAGTGTTTTATGACTGGAGGGCATAAAATAACCAGTTTTATTTCACCAAATTATCGTATATCAACTGGAAATTCCTTAAGCAGTGCATGAATATGGAAGACAATGCCAAAACAAATCAGCTGGATAAACAAAGCATTCTTGCAACACTGTAGCAATGTGATCTGATGAATTTGTTGCTATGAATTCCTCTTAACACTTGAAAGCCAATTAAACGGCCCATCATTCTCAGTCAAATGAGGCATTAGCGGGCTGCTTTTCACAGCCACACTATTATTAATCAGTACTGTCGATCTGTACTTATTTCAAATAGACAATGTTCCCCTAGTGCTGAAGCCATATTTCACTGCTTTTCCTGCACCGAAATGTTTTCTCCCATTAAAAACGGCTGCTTCTGAAAGTTTGAATCATCCAATGCTTTAAATCATGTAGTAATGTCATGTGAGTAGTTAACAAGTGGCCTTCCTGATAGTGTAACGAAACTTAAACTCTTAAAGGACAGATGATGAATTATCAAAAGGATGTGTGCATGGCAACTGGATGTCTTTATTATATACTGGCTTGTTTTCCTATATCATAAAACTCTTGCTGTCCGTGTGGCTTTGTTACCATCTGCCTCGCAGACGTTGCTTTGCGTCCACGTGTAAAACAGTCAAATGTCTCTTCAACTTTTGGAAAATCTAAGGATTGATGTGGTTTGAAACATTTTTGTGCCATGCAATAGTGTATGTTATTGTGCCACCTTTTTTAAGTACACAGCGCGAGACCTGGATCGTCTAACCTCCAAAAGCATCACACAGGATGAGACCTGTTGTGAGTTTACAAGCTCTGTCCACTCAAATGTTTACATTAGTCATGACTAGTATTGTGTTTTGGATGCGGACTGGGGTGTTTTATTGCGACAAAATAAAGTAGCCACGAATGAATCAAGTGAAACTGAACAGAACCAGCCAAAAGCGCTTTAGCATTGTCCCCGTATCGCTAATAAAACAGTGGTAGATTAAAAGAACCAGAGGTGAGAAAGACAAAGTGTGTCTTAACTCTTTCTAAAAGCTCACGCAGACCAACTGAGGGACTGGCTGTCGGCTGGCTTCCTCGCACGCAAAGGCTCTTTTAGGGTCGTTCTGCATTACCATTGACAGAGGAAAGATTTGAGCTGTCAGTCGTCTGGTGCCCCATGATCCCAAAAGGTTTGCGCGGAGTTATGGCGCTGACTCTTAAGACAAACGTTTGCACAACCCGCTGACCAAGAAATGATGCAAGAGCGGAAAAACAAGGGGCAAGCGCCAGAATGTCACCTTGTGATGCGCTGCTGGGACAAGTTGAAGCAATTGTTGAAGCAGTACTGCCTTAACTGTTCAACGGATCATAAGCACAATCCACTCTTTTGAGGAGTAGAAGAGTCTTGTGTGGCCACTGAGTGATACGTCAACAAACCCTCAACTGCATTTTTTGGAAGTAGTGTGAAAAGCACACACCTGCACTTTGACTGGCAGAATACACACGGTGCGTTTGCAGATGACAAGCGTCTTTTTGTTCAGGCTGCGAGTAATGGAGACTGTTGCGGAAACGCCAGGCGGGTGGCATTGACTAAAAGCACGAAGGTGGAGAAGCAAACGTCAGAGCTGCCCTGTTGGGAGTAAGCTCGCGAAGACGGACGGTGGATTAAAATAGCCAAAAAAACGAGAGCCGGCGACAATGCCAAATGTCAAAATGTCGGAAGGTTGTGCAACTCTTAGGCCATATTCAATCTGATGATCAGCGTCAGAACCATTTGCAAATAGAGAATAGCCGTGACCGCCGCAGGATTAATCCTGAGTTTATTCTGCAGCTGTTGCGGTCAAACGGAACAAGATAAAAAGGTTGGACTGATCTTTGCACTGAACCCGTTTCAAACAAATGCAGAACAGCTGCTCTAGTGCCGATCGGGTCTAATGAGTGATTAAAAGACTGCAGTGATGTTTCGGATGCTCTGTTTGGTGGTGTGCAATACACATGACAGGATTACTGTCTGTAGTATATGCATTCCAACAGGTTGTGCTATTTTGCTCTAGTAATGCTCATTTGCAACATTTGCAATTTTTCACCATCTTTCCTTGAGGTGTGCTGTAAGAGCAAATGGGGAAAATGCTTCTCTTGGGTGCCTGTGGTGTGGCAAACAGTATCGTTTTCAGGCTTTCTTGCAGAACCAGTAGTTTCATATGGAAACAAACTAGATTACTAGTGGCAAAATCGAACGAAACAGGATATCAAGGGACTTTATTTTTCCCTTTACGCAACCCAAACATGTCACAGAAATACGCTGTTACCCCCATTGATAAGCCGATATTGACTTATGGCTTTCTGACATCGCAATCATCGTTGCATGGAGGAAAGGGAAGAGTTTGAATTTACAAAACAGATTTGGTTTCAGAAACGGGCAATCTGCCCTTTCCCTCTTTGGCAGCGTCCATTTGTCGCCGAACGAGCCACAATCTTGTAAACAATGTGCACATCCGGTGCAAGTTGATTTCTAAAACTACACCCCTGAATGGGACTCAAATTGCGAACATGATCAATTGGTTGAGGAGATTATTCATGAGCAGTGGCCAGTATGATGGCAGGCAGGCAGCACACAGATAGCCTCCAGATGAGACTGGTTGAATTTTACAGTCTCAAAGAAACACCCGACTTAATTAGACCACAAAGGCAGTATTGCAAACCTGCTATTGGGGTCAAATCGTTATTGGGATTGCTTTTCTGATATCAAAAGGTGATTTAAATTCAAAATATTTAGCTGTTGTTGCATCATTTCATTGACGCGGCCGCATTCATAATTTAGATGGAGACATGCATTACTTCTTTTTGCGTCAGACTTTGCTGAGGCGACGCGAAACAAAAGCAGGGAAAATAAAAGTGCACACTCATTGATCTGTATTCCCACGGAAGCGCTGGGGAGATAACAGTTGGGACCTTCACGAGGTGTCTCCTGAGAGGCCGCCCGTCGCGGCTTGCGAATCCAACAAAACTACCCAGAGCTGCCACCCAGGAACGTGGTGCCCTACATTTTTCATCCAGCCGGAGATATTCGCACTGCCCCACACCTCCGGTTACTCCCTGGATGAACTAACCCGCGCTCCAGTGGCAGCTCTAGCGCTGCTGAGGGTAAACCTCAGGCGCCTGAGGTGACCTAACAACAACAACAGAAGCGCTGCGTGGTTTGCTAACGATGTCTGTGCACAATGAGGATTAGTGTTGCAAGGCTTTTAATATTTTTGACCGAATGCTGAAGAAGGCTCTTTTGCCATTTACTACTAAACTGGGAAGTTCATAGAAATAGTGGAAAGTTTTCCTATGAAGAAATACAAGGTGGGTTAGTAAGCAGCTGTATACATTGACTAAAATGACACAGACAAACAAGCACCAAATAACACGATTGACACAGTCTAAAACGATTTGATACTTCATCTCAGCTATAAACCAAAAGCCGTTTTAATCCAAGGTTGTAACCCCAACGAGCTTTTTTAAAATACCAAATACCACAGGCGGTGCGGTGGTGCGAGTGGTTAGCGTGTCTGCCTCCCAGCTCTGGGGTCCTGGGTTCATATCCAGGTCACGTCCACCTGTTTGGAGTTTGCATGTTCTCCCAGGGCCTGCGTGGGTTTCCTCTGGGTACTTTGGTTTCATCCCACATTCCAAAAACATGCATGGTAGGCTGATTAGAGACTCTAAATTGCCCCTAGGTATGGGTGTGCGTGTGCATGGTTGTCCGTCCCCTTGTGCCCTGCGATTGGCTGGCCACCGATTCAGGGTGTCCCCCGCCTCTGGCCTGGAGACAGCTGGGATTGGCTCCAGCACCCCCCACGATCGTATGAGGATAAAGCAGTTCCGAGAATGAGATGAGACCAAATACCACTGATAAAATCCTTTGCTCTTCAACATGAACCTTATTTAAAGAAACCATTTAAAATTGTGCGAAAATTCCAAGTTCATCTCCATGAAAGTAACTTCGACATTTCACAATCTTTAGTTTCAACTTCTCTTTTCCTTCCTGGTTTTCCAGTGCCATTTAAGACTGAGCTGACTGCCACAACAGCTGGACTAGGCTGCCCTGGTGTGAGTTAGAACAGCTGAAAAACGGTATAAAACGTGCAAAACCATTTTTTTTGCACAGATGCACTCCTGTTGGCGTCGATCCCAGATTTTCTCCTCAGACGTTCTGAGATTTGAACTTAAATCCATCAATTTGTCCTGTCCGGACAATCTACATAATAGCACTGTGGGAATGTATCTCTACCTACCGAGACAATGGTTATAGCAGGGCAAAGAAGCTATATTTTGTCCCGCTGTAACTCAACGCTCATTAAAAGACCAGCGGCTTGACTTTGGGTGGCGCGGTTGAACCGGTATCACATAAACACTTAGTTGAGTGCAGTTAAAGCAAGCGTAACGAGAAAAATAAGTAGGTATAAGCCTGAAGCCTCATTAAGATGTCGGCTTGCACAAAAGTCTAAATAAACAGCCTTGAACTTCAAAATTGGAAAAATGGCAACAGATGGCATGACAGAGTAAAACATCATGGAATCTACTATTGTATAGCATATCTCATCATTTCTGAGAGTGAGAAGACTCACCATTTGCGTCTGACTCTGCGGGCTTCCATCGATGTCTTCCACCTTTTCATTGGCTGCAGGAGAGAAGACACGGAGATGTTTACACTATCCAGGCGTGTGTGAAGGAGCTGCGCCCGAGGTGTTTGGGAAGCAAAGCTGCCTAATTTGTCAGCTGTTGGCAGGGAATTACTGAAAAGCCAGAGCGTGGTCCCATTGTCTATTTCTGGGCAAGTTGGGAGGGTTAAGTTTCAGTACGACTGAGAGTAAGAGAGAAAGAGAGAGAATGTGTGCGCCAGTCAGAGAATTCAAGGAAGTACGAGTGACAGATTTAGGAGGATGCACGGCAACAGTGAGCGGCAATGGCGAAGAAAGTCATGAGAGAAAGAAATGAAACAGCGTTTGAGGTGCACGGAAAAGTTGGGGAAGTTCGGTCAACTTTTTCAGAAAATGAGGAAAAAAAAGAAGAGAATAATACCAGGTCAGTATACGAGAAGCTACATAAAAATGAAAGCTAATTTGAGTAATTAAAACTTTTTAAAATTGAATTTCTGTTAAATTATCTTTAAATAAATTATTTCATTGGAATTTATAATGAATTGCCCTTAGTGTTATTATTATATTTTGCATTTTGATGTCATGATCTGATTTTACCAGACTGGTTTTGCTAATTTCAAATTTGTGAAACCCCCCCAGAAAAACAGTCATCTAATCTCATTTTCTAAACCGCTTTATCCTCATTAGGGTCGCGGGAGGTGCTGGAGCTTATCCCAGCTGACTCCGGGCCAGAGGCGGGGGACACACTGAATCGGTGGCCAGCCGATTGCAGGACACAAGGGTACGGACAAACATGCACACTCGCACCCATACCTAGGGGCAATTTAGAGTGTCCAATCAGCCTACTATGACCATGTTTTGGAATGTGGGAGGAAACCGGAGTACCTGGAGGAAACCCACGCAGGACCTGGGAGGACATGCAAACTCCACACAGGTGGACGTGACCTGGATTTGAACCCAGGACCCCAGACGCACTAACCACTTGCAACACCGGGCCACCAAAAATACTCCCAAAGCTAAACTATTGTTTATCTTCATTAAAACTGACAGATGAAAGGAATCATTCAAAAATAACATAACATATGACACTACATACATACCATATATTGGTAATAAAAAAATGGGTACCAACCTAAAAAAATTAGTTTCCACAAAAAATAAATAATAAAATATTGTAGATAACACTCATTATTACAAATTTAATGACATTTAATGACCCAGTGTTTATTAAATAAAATGACCTCTCTGTAAAATATGCCAAATACGTATTTTATTTGAAAAAGGAAATGTTTCCATTGGGTTCACTTGATTCTTCAAATTCTTGTCATGAAACTTGCCAGCAGATGAAGAGAAACGGTCACCTGTGCCAATTTAAGTGCAGGTTGAGCAACTTCAAAGTGTCTGAATGTTACCCGTCATTTTGCATGGCTCAATTAATTCATGTCACTGAGCGCGTTCGATACACTTTCCAGTATCTCCCCTCAGGTTTTAGTAAAAATGTTGCTTCATGGCAATGCATGAGTCCGTTTAAAAGGAGAATCATAGGTGTATTATGGGTTTCGTCATTGACTCTGTGTACCTATGATCTGAATGATCTGTGACAGCAGTACTCCATCAGCTACATCCTGACTAAGATCCTTGATGAGGCGAGGACAGCCCGACTTGGCCAGGTAGTGATTGGCCCAGTCTGTGTAAATCTGTAAACACATAACATTGCATAACTTAACAGTTGTTGGCTATTATTGTTTTACAGTGTGACACTATTTCCTGTTGGACTACGGAAGTTGCAATCTGCTTTATGAGCTACTATTGATGACGATAAGATGTCCAATCTATTTTTGATGGGAGGGATGACAGGGGATCATTCACATAAACAGGACCCCATGTAGAAAAATCGATGTAAACAATTGAAAAAAAAATGACAACGCATTTTATGAAGGGGGGTGCTAAGAAACATCGTGTTGAACAATTCATCTTGACAGTTTTTCACCCAACCTAGTGCATCCAGTGAGTGAAGAGACATTTTTGTTGGCCAGGCAACAGACTGAGCTGAAGAGCTGCTGCCATTCCGCCAGACACGAACTCCTTTTAGCCTCCGAGTGCCCATCGACACACTTTCCGCTGGTACAAAACCTGAACTGGATGATGTTTAGCGTTCTTGACGCTGGTTTTCCAGTTCTATATACCCATTCCAATATGGTATGGTTGGGTGGAATTGGACCACCATACATCCTGTACCAGTCGCATTTAAAAATACTTATTTGCAATAATTTCCTTTTATAGAGGCTGCCGCAATGCTCTCGAGATCGATTTACAGGTTCCTAGCTCCCACTTCATTTGGAGAGGCTTCAGAGGGACTAGCTTACAAATAAAGAGAAAAACGAACGGTGCCAGACTGTCAAAGTCCAACCTGGAATGATTTGCTTCTTTTACACTGATTGATGCTCACATTCAACAATTGTGCATGGTGTAAAACAATGAAATTTTTGCTGTAAACACAGTTTGACTTTTACTAATATGACAATGAACTTCAGGATTTCTAGTGAGAGTTTGAGAAGTTGTTTTACCCTCTTGGAGGGCAAATAGCCCCACAATTTTGTTGTTTTGAATATTATGAGTCAGAAAAAAATATTTGTCAGTGGCAATTCTAGGATTTGCTGAGCTCCGGGCCATTCATTCATTCATTTTCTGCACCAGTGCTGATCTTTAGTACTACCAGGACCACTTTCAGATCATAGTATAATGCTTGGATATATATTCACTAATTTTTGGAACCGCTTATCCTCACAAGGGTCGCGGGGTCTGGAGCCTACCCCAGCTGACTTCGGGCCAGAGGCGGCAAATTCCACACAGGTGGACCGACCTAGGATCGAACCCAGGACCCCAGAACTGTGAGGCTGATGCGCTAACCACTCAGCTGTCTGGCCAGCCAGCTCTGGCCCAAACAAGATAAGTTCACTGCTTTGTATTTTTTGTGTGCAATTTCTATAAATGTTAAGCACAAGACTGGGCAAAGTCTGCCACAAAAGCATCAAATCTGCATGATGAAATATTAAAATTTCGTAACCAAAAATTCTATTGACGACTTATAGGATCCAGCACTCCTGAGATCTTTCTGAGGATAAGCAAAACAGAAAACAAATTTCAAAAAAAGATCTGATTTAATACGTGCTGGACTAGAAGCTCAAATGATATCCAACTATATCTCAGAAAAGCCTAATTTCTTGCCCCGGTCACATTCAGGAAAGTATTATTTATTGTCTTATTTTAAGTGTACAAGTGACGCATTCCAATCAAGTTGATAGCTTAGGGCAGGGGTAGAGAACCTATGGCTCGGGAGCCATATGTGGCTCTTTTGATGGGTGTATATGGCTCTCCGCTAACCTGTGTGGTAAAATATGGCAACCGCTGGTGAGAGACCTAAGTCCAGAACGCACCAATGTGGCGCCGACACTATCTCTAGCGCCTTTTTAATCATATTTTTTCTTCATTGGACTCTTCTGCATGCATACTCTCATTGATACTCATTGATTAGAAAGAGTGAAAAAAATACCTTTTTTACTTTCAAAGTGGTGCAATAATTAATTAATAAATGCACACATTTTCATGTATTTTTTCTTTTAAATTCTCAGTATGGCTCTCAAGGAATAATGTTGGAAAATATGAATTGTTTATGGCTCTCTTCATCAAAAAGGTTCCCGACCCCTGGCTTAGGGACTAGTAGGCATTGCCTCCCAGCTGTGTGACAAGCATCAGACGCATCCCGCCTCACTCGATTCATGACTCCTCGGAAGAGTTGAGCCTGCTCGGCTACTCTCTCCTTTTTTCCCCCTTGACTCTGACAAACGCCTCGTTTGGAGATGCAGACATCACGAAGCAAATCATGCGCATGTGACAACTTCAACAAGGAGCGACTCGTATTTACCTTCTAATCGGCGACAACGATCCTCCGGTGCTGTTCTTTCCATAGAGAAGAGAGATAAGCTGCCTTTAGCAGTACCAATCATAATGAAGTGACTACATCTGTGCAGGTATTATTGATAAATGCTGCGGTATACTATGTAAGCTCAAGGGGGAACCGGTGAGCAAAAGATCATATTCAGTATGCATCAATGCAGGCAGCATCACTGAACGGATGGGCTTTTTAATCATGGCATCCTTCCAGCCCCGTTGAATAAATTAAACTCAACAGCAGTTGAGGGGGCTCCAGCACGTAGGTACAATTACCGGGAGGGTATTTAACAAGGAGCAACGTGTCGTCCGATGCTGCAGCACCTAAAAACTTGGCACGGTTTCCACTCGCAAGGGAGTCTTTGAGGTGATTAAATGCAACATTCACAGAACAGGTAATGAGGACAAACAGAAAAATGGAAATAAAAACACTTTTACGGTCAGAAAAACAATCTGCCTTTCCTATTACATAAAGAAGCCACAAGATGGTTGCCAAGCAAGTTTTTACTCTTGACATGGCTGTGGCCTGAGCGTAAAAGGTGATCATGTTGTGGTTGGAGGAAGATGAGATGTGTGAGTACGGCAACAAACGAGGTAAAAACATACCACAATAAAGACCATGTACGTGGACATAACATTTTGGGTTATGTATCTTTTTGGAGGATTCCAATGATAATTGCTAAGCATCCAGTACGCCAGTGAAAAGTTTCCAACTAAATCACATGGCACAGGTGGATTTGTTTTTGTTCCAATGCACCTGGAAGCCATTTTGACCGGAAGAAGCTCTTCTAGTAGCAAGTCTGATGCGCCTTGATTTCCTCCAAAACCTTCATTATAGTGTCGTGGAAGCAGAGGGTAATAGTTTCCCTTTGCATGCTCCCTTTTGGCAAAATAAATGTATGGTGATGCTAAAAGTACACTTAAAACAGGGAGACAACCATCGGGAGAACGTGGGTCATTCTTTTCATGCCAGCTGTCAATCGCTGCAAAGTGATGTGCTCAGTATGGGGGTGACCAGAAGCTGAATTTGCAAACCCGATAGGTCAGCGATCAAACACAAATTAAACACCTCAGCGGACAGAGTAAATATCCATGATCAGGCTGATGCATAAGAGCGGAAGTGGAGGAAAACATAACTCCACCATCTAAGTCAGAGGTGTCATACTCAGTTTGGTTTGCGATGTGGGTTCGACCAGTTTATTTTTGGCCCAAAAACGTCACTTACTTGCTGCCATCGACGATAATAGACCGACCGTTCATTTGCACCTCCCAGTCAAAATGGATTGGACATTTAGCATCATCAATGTCACAGAATGATGAGCATCCACAGCCAGTTTAAGTGGATTGGAGATCTATCATTGTCAATAGTAGGCAAATAGTTCATTTTGTATCACTTCTTTTTTTCACTTCCATTTTAGGGGGTACTCGGATGATTCGCCTAAAGACGTTTCGCCGACGGACGTTTGACAGACGGACAGGTCGCCGAATGGACGTTCCACCGAACGTCCATTCGGCCGAGTTCGGCCGAATGAACGTTCGGCCGAACGGAGGTTTCGCCGAAACGGGATTCGTGCGCTCGCCCCGCCCCCGGATCGTGTGTGTACATGTTTTTCAAACTCGGCCCCTGGGCCATATACGGCCGTTACAGATAACATTCATTTAGGAATAACAAGGGCATGTACTGACCCCGCAATAACAAGGGCATGTACTGCCCCCCGCTGGACATATTTCTAAATACAAGTACTGGACATATTTCTAAATACAAGTACGTACTACACTAATATGTGCTGCCATTTTTATTTTTTTATTTTATCCTTGCGTTTAAAGTAGTAGCCATTTGGAGATCACGCAGAACAGTTCGTGACAGAAGAAATAGAGAAAATAAAGTAATAGTAAACTTACACCAGCATAGAAAACGTTGAGATTAATCTTTGAATTAAGGTTCTCAGCAAATCATTTTGAATACATATTTCCTAAAATATGGCAAATGGCTACTACTTTAAACGCAAGGATAAAATAAAAAAATATAAAAAAACATTGGCAGCACGTACGTACTTGTATTTAGAAATATGTCCAGCGGGAAGCAGTACATTTTGAGATGAAGATTTAAAGTGGAAGTAGAAAGTGGTCTTGTTGTTCTTGTTGTCTTTTTTACACCGGACATCCTGGTTGGCTAGGTGAGCCAAGGGGAAGGCGACGGCGACGCGGTCCATGTTTTGCGATCCCCTTATGGAATGTTAGAGAAAAGACCTTGCTGGGAATACCACACACTAATAATTCAGTTGAAGGTTGGCACCGCGCATTTCAATGTAGAGTGTCAGTTGTCCATCCAAATTTATCTCGTCTGATAAGCAATTTCAAATTAGAGCAAAGTGATTGGGAAATATGAATACAACAGGCTTATGGCGGTATTATGCCCAGACACACCAAAAAGTCATACGCAGCTGTTAATGAACGGTTGAAAAAAGCTCACGGATGACTATGAAAACCCGGATCGATTTCCAAACAAACTACAGTACCTAGAAGCCATTGCGTTTAATTTGTACGTTTTACTGTTTTAATAAAAACTGCCACTGCGATCTGTGAATTCCCTTTGTACATAATTTGTAAGTTTGTATTGTATTTGTAATTTCTGTACATAATTTGTATTGTATTTGTAATTTTTGTACATAATTTGTATTGTATTTGTAATTTTTGTACATAATTTGTATTGTATTTGTATTTTTTGTACAAAATTTGTACGTTTTTTACTGCTTTAATTAAAACACCATCTGTGAATTTGCTTTGTCTTCTTTTTAATAAAATAATTGTTTGACTGGCATCTTATTGATAATGTGTTTAATATTAAAAAGCAAGTAAAATGACTATCTTTGTACTGGCTCTTGACTAATTCATTTAAACCATGTCTATTTACTCCCAAACATACTTGTATTTAGAAATATGTCCAGCGGGGGGCAGTACATGCCCTTGTTATTCCTATATGAATGTTATCTGTAACGGCCGTATATGGCCTGCGGGCCAAGGTTGAAAAACATGTACACACACGATCCGGGGGCGGGGCGAAAACCTCCGTTCGGCCGAATGAACGTTCGGTGGAACGTCCATTCGGCGACCTGTCCGTCTGTCAAACGTCCGTCGGCGAAACGTCTAGGCGAATCATCCGGTCACGATTTTGGTGTACTTACAGGTCACTTTCTGTAAATTTTGGATGGTTTCCTATTTATTTTGGGGGAATTTTTGGGCAGCTTCCTTTTCATTGGTCACTTTCTGCTTATTTTAGGCCATTCCCAGGTTGCTTCCTTTGGGCTTTGGGGCATTTTAAGATTCCGTATTAACTTGGCTGCAGTTGAAGGCACCGTTTTGATGACGGGGCGAATGAACGAATGTGATTGCGGATAGAAAATGGAGCAAAGTACACTAGTGAGGGCACTTGATCACACAACTCACAAACATCAAGTTTTGCGGCACACGTTGCATTTTTAAAGCATTTAATTATGTACGTATAGTATGAACTACAAGTGCCCATCAGGCACAACCCCGTGTGGGCCACTTCCGGGTTGCGGGCCACACTTTTGACACCACTGATCGAAACACTTTCAAAGAAATCAGTCGAGCTAACGTGACGTATTGTCACGTCAAAGCGAACTCCCCAGTTTGACATTACTACAAAAAGCAGAGAATAGCCTAAAACAACACCGCCAAGACATTCAGTCACCACTTTGTCATCTGCTAGGCCACTTTGTCACTTCAGCAGAAGTGCTAAGTACAAAATGACATAATTGCATGTGCCTCCTAGATGTTTTTGGACGTGGAATGAGCGTTGGAAATATTCAGTGTCGATGCGCTCTGAGAACTGTGGGCTAGAAAGAAGCTGAGCCACAGGATGCGGTGGAAGACAAAAGAAAACATGTATTTCAGAAGTTGAGGGATGTTTGGCAGGCAATTTCAGAAGCACTGACCTAAATTAAAGATTATTTTTCGTTTTATTGCCATTTGATTTTACTCTTCATTCTGTATTTCTTTTTGTCCAGTCATATTTCAGTCTCAAAGTTATGGTAAAGAAAAGTAATCTTCTCAATCAGCTGTTATTTTGTCGGGTAGAAAAAAATGATACTGAACTACAGTGGTACCTCGTCATACGACCGTTCGTCATACGGAATGCTCGTCTTACGGGGGAAATTTCGATCGAATAATTCGCCCGTGATGCGGTCAAAGTTTCGTGATGCGACCAAGCCAGGTTGCCATGGCATTTTTTTGGCATATCTTTCGTGTATAACAATATTTACGAGCACCGGATGAGCTATTCAGACCAGGAAACGCACAACGCGCATGCGCGGTGAAAAGAGGGCTTTCTGGGTAATGAAGTATACTCGTGCTCGCAAAAGTATCCCCGGTAGCAACTCTATCATAGGCGCCGTTCGAGGGGATGCGAACACAGATGCTACAAGCTAAAAGGAGCCGCTAGCCAGCGCCCCTGAAGCTCCCATGAGCAGCGGGGCGATCGCTGATAAAAGACTCTGCTCGTTGGCTGCTCATAAGAACATCGGGGGCACTGGCTCGCAACAGCATCCCCGGTAGCAACTCTATCATAGTCGCCGTTCGAGGGGATGCGAACACAGATGCTACAAGCTAAAATGAGCCGCTAGCCAGCGCCCCCGAAGCTCCCATGAGCAGCGGTGCGATCGCTGATAAGACTGCTTGCTGCTCGTTGGCAAGTGGTCGTGCGTTCTCCGATTGTGAGGACATTTGTGTGCATCATTTTCGGAATATTTTGAAGGGAATAGTACGACAGCAAACAGCCCATCGATAGCGAACGTGAGGGTGGAGTGTTTGTTCTGTTTACGAGTGCGTTGTGTGGAAGAAAAAAAAACCCGAAGCCCCTCTCCCCTCGGCGAAATCCGGCCAATTTTAGTTAGATTAAACACTTTATTTCTATTAAACCACTCGTTATTTATTACTTTGTCAATATATGGCGAATTATAAGAAATAAAACATTTTTTTTTCAATCCAATATCCTGTTTCTGGTGTTTTTTTCAGAGAGTTGGAACGAATTAATTTGTTTCCCATTCATTTCAATGGGAAACTTTACCTCGAGTTACGAGTAACTTGTCATACGAGCTCAGTCCCGGAACGGATTAAGCTCGTATCTCGAGGTACCACTGTATTTCTGAATTCTTACATTTTTTTTACAGTATTTGTATGATTGCCATGCAATTACAGTGGCATTAAAAGGTGGATTCAATCGTGTGATAGCCTGACGGTGATTTGAAATGGCATTAAAACTTAGGGAATGTTCTAATGCATGAGGTGCATTATCCACAATCTGATGAGGTTCACAAACATAATTGTAGATTGGCGCTGTTTGGATCCAAATTCCGACTTTATATAGGGTACGCTTGAGCAGTAATCACCGAGGCAGGGAAACAACAACCAGGTTTATTATGTTACTCTGCTGAAAAGTCTGCAAAAAGTTTAACTTTTTGTATTTCAAAGCTTTACAGTATATATGTTAATAGAAAACAGATGTAAAATTATGAGCTTAGTGTTTAGGGAGCTTCCTATGATGATTGATGGCGGTTACTTCACGGCTCCGCTTTACTCACGAGGCCAACAGTTGTTTGCTGGCGGGATTAAATATCAATCAGCAAGTGATGGTGATGGAAAGTTTAGTAATGATGGATTGCAGTTAATGGATTTTGATAGTTTTTTTGCATCTCTGAGATGACAGCATTTGTTTTTTATTAAAATTGGGAAAAGAAGGGTGACACTGGTGTCTGGTTTACAAGTGAGGATGCAAAATTTTACCTGAAGGTTTCCAAGGTGAGAATGTATTTGTGAAACCATTTATTGGCCAAAATATTGCATCTAGAGAGCGTCATATCTCACTATGACAATACTCGAGAAGTGTCTGGAATGCCTCAAAAACATCCTGAGGCTTCATTTATTTTCAGCGGTCTCGCAACTCTTTGTAATCACACCCTTAAATACCCCCCTCACACCAACAAAAATACACATAAATCAGGCGGCTACTGTGTCATTAGCAGCCCGCCACGGCAAGAAAATTCCAGCTGAAATACACAACAAACAGATGTGAGCGCACATTTGAAAGGTTGTCATCTAAAACAACCACAGTGATGTGTCATGTCATTGTAACCAATAAATGCAAATCATGACAATGTGATACAAGTGAGTCATGGCTGGATTTATTAACTTACTCACACCATTTGCTGACTTGCTGGTTAGCGACCACAACATGATTCAAGAAAGTTGAACCAGTGTTGCTACTTGCCCAAAAATATTAACAGCGGTTGTTTCTAATTCCTGATCTAATGTTCGTTAAGTTAAATGAAATGAGCATGGTGCCTCTTGTTAGGGTTTTAATTTGGTGGCACCCCACAAAAAAACTGTAATTCAGACTATGATTGTGTCAAACTGCAGCATAGATGTTTTTAATGGGATTGGATTGAATAACTTTATTCATCCCGTATTCGGGAAATTTCGTTGTCACAGTAGCAAGAGGGTGAGGATGCAGAAATGGGAAAGGCATTTTGGACATAAATAGATAGGTAATAAGTAAGTTAATAAATAAATACATTAATAAATATATAAATAAATAAGCGTGTTGCTGAAGTATATATATATATATATATATATATATATATATATATATATATATATATACATATACATATACATATACATATACATATACATATACATATACACATACATATACATATACACATACACATACATATACATATACATATACATATACATATACACAGACATATGTGTACATACACCTCTACATATACATACACACATACACATATATAAGTACATATAGATGCATGCATACGGTAGGTCTTAACACAGCCATTTTTTTGTTAAAGAGCCTGACAGCTGATGGGAGGAAGGATCTGCGGAAGCGCTCCTTCCTGCAATGAAGGTGCCGCAGTCTATTGCTAAAAGAGCTTCGGAGGGACTCCACAGACTCATGCAGGGGGTGGGAGGTGCTGTCCATGTTGGACATCATCCTGGTCAGCAACCTCCGCTCTCCCACTTCCTCCACAGAGTCCAAAGGACAGCCCAGAAAAGAGCTGGCCCTTCTGACCAGCTTATTCAGCCTGTTCCTGTCCCTCTCCGTGCTCCCGCATCCCAAACAGAGCACTGCATAAAACACTGTAGATGCCACCAGTGTCGTAAAAAGTCCTCAGCAGTGTCCTGCACACTCCAAAGGACCATAGACTCCTCAGTAGGTAGAGGCGGCTCTGGCCCCTTTTATACAGGGCATCTATGTTTGTGGACCAGTTTAGTTGTTGTTGAGGTGAACACCCAGGTACTTAAAATTCTCCACGATTTCAATGTCTGTACCCTGGATGTTCACCTGAGTGGTCTGTTGAGGATTCCTCCGAAAATCGATGACCATTTCTTTTGTCTTTCTGGTGTTGATGTAGAGGTGGTTTTGCCTACACCAGTCAACAAAGGCTGTGATGACTCCCCTGTACTCCAGGTCGTTCCCGTCCGTCACTCGTCCAACAATAGCAGTGTCGTCAGAGAACTTCTGGAGGTGGCAGGTGTCTGTATTATGTTTGCAGTCTGATGTGTAGAGGGAGAAGAGGAGTGGGGAGAGCACTGTGCCTTGTGGGGCCCCTGTGCTGCAAGCTACCACATCAGACGTACAGTCCTGGAGTCTCACATATTGTGGTCTGTCAGTGAGGAAGTCGATGATCCATGCGGCTAGGTGGTTCCTTACTCCAGCCTCTTCCAGTTTCCCTCTCAGTAGGACCGGCTGAATGGTGTTGAACGCACTGGAGAGGTCAAAAAACATCATTCTCAGTGTGCTTCCCGTGTTCTCCAGGTGTGAAAGACACTTGTGCATCAGGCAGGTGGTAGCATCTTCCACACCAATGCCTGGACGATAGGCGAACTGCAGAGGGTCCAGCTCTGCATTTATCAGGGGGCTGAGCTGATTGAGGATGACTTTCTCCAATGTCTTGATCAGGTGAGATGTTAATGCCACCGGCCTGAAGTGGTTTGGCTCCCTGGGGTTCGCAGTCTTTGGAACTGGGACCACACAGGAAGTTTTCCACAAGGTGGGGGTAAGAAGGAGAGACTGGGGGTGTGACATCTGCAGCTGCGACACAGTGGCGTGAAGCAGCTTGCGAGCGACTGCCGCATCGGCCGAAGGAGGTATATATGCAGTTATTACGATAACGTGCGAGAACTCCCGGGGCATGTAAAATGGCCTGATGCTAACAGCTACTAGCTCGATATCTCGAGTGCAAAGTTGCTCCTTCACAGTAATATGCCCGGGGCTGCACCATCTACTATTAATAAAAACAGCTAGTCCCCCACCTTTCTTCCTACCGCTCTCCTCAGCATCTCTGTGCCCCTCACCAGCTGAAAGCCATCCAAGGAGACGAGAGAGTCTGGTATTAGTTCATTCAGCCAGGTCTCCGTGAAGCACATAATGCAGATTTTCCGATATTGCTAAATCCAGCAATAATATCAAAATCTTCGTTAAAATGAACAAATTGGAAAAAAAAGTGAGCACAATTCAAATTAGAGCGACCCTTCTCAGTGTTTTATACAGATACACCAGAAGGGGGCTCTAATGCTCCAATACTACTTGGACTCAGTGGTCATTCACTTTGACTTGAAATCCGGAAGACCGATTTACAGTGGTTCATTCAAGGACCATTGGAATGAAGAACCATTAAATGATATAGATTGGATTCTGGTGTGAGTTTGAACTACATTTCTTCAGCCATGACCATGTTACTTTAGGAAAAAATTCTGCCATTTACGGCAATCATTTGCAGCCAGCACCTCCCAGTCAATACAGATTGAATGTCTATCGCCGTCAAAATTAAAAAGTACTGCTCATCCCTCACAGCGCACATGGTTTCCATGACATTGCCTCATTGTCTTTCACAACCATTTATTCATTAGACTAGAAGTGTTAGGATTAGGTTTTATTATGCTTTCCCCTCCCGTGTGACCTGTCCATGTGATTGCCCATTGAGTTCACCTGTCGTCCTCGCACCCCTGGGGTATCTCCTGCTTGTTGCCTCTTGTATGACCCAGGTGTTTGTGATTGTTTAGTCAACACGTCTGTCTATTTAAATCCTGTGTGTGTCAGTCTTTGTCTGATCGACTGTGTTGCTGTGCCCATGTTCCATAATCCTCGTTTTCCTATGTTCTCCCCATCAGGTTTGGTTTTATTATTTGATTCCAAGTCCTTGTTATTCTCTAGATATCCTTGCCACGTTTTAGTTAAGTTTTGTCAGCAGACTCTATTTCCCTGTCCTTGATTGCTTCCCCGCATTTGGGTCCAACTACGCTCTACGCAGCCAAAGCCCCTGCAAATTGTGACAAGAAGCGTGTATGTTGCAGAGTGTGAGCAAATTGTGGGGAAATTGAAGTCGTGACCCCCTCAACCCAAGACTCATAGCGCTGTCGTCCAATTTGAGAGCATCGGCAAAACTTTTCGTGCTCTACAGCGCTTCCTGAACAGATTTCTTACAGTTTTGATGGTTATGATTATGAGTCACTCGAGTAAAAAAAAATGCTTGCCAGGATCGACCACCCAAACATGCCCCAGACTTAACTTCCAGTAAGAGCCCGATTATTATCTTATGCAATCCTTAATGACTGCCAGCAACAGTTTCAATAACACTGCCATCCTAGTCAGCCTTGAAATGTACTGTAAAGGTTTCCGTCAGAATGCGCTTTATAACATCTGACTCGGCGCTGAGTCACCATAGAGTCCAGGGAATGAGGTTTTCCCTCCCAGGCGCGCTTGGATGTCTTTCCCTCACTTTCACTGGCCAGTAGACTAAGAGTCACACATATTTGCCGAACATGACAGTGTTGCTTTTTGATGATCTTTACCTCTGAAATGTGCTGCTAAAACCAACCCCCATTAAGACTGTTGTCGTCGCATGGACGTTGGGAAATTTGGCTTGGTTGCTCTGTTAGGATTTCCTATGGTTGGTAGTCAATAAGAAATGACTAGAGGGGCCTTCCTTGACACATGCAAGACTGGAAACAGGAAGCTCACTTGCGCTGTCGCTTCCGGGTCGCTCTAAACGGTGACACAAGGAGTCATGAAAGGGAAGGGGTCTAACGCCAAGAGAGCAGCTACAAAAACAAACCCAACGGAAAACGAAGAGTGCGTGTGTGTGCCATCAAGTTAACCAGAAAGAAGCGGGTAAAGTGACAAAATATCATAAAGCCCTCTTTTGAGAGTTATCTGGCATTTTTTTGTTGCGTTAGCCCTGTAATTAATGCAGCGATATGACTGAATCACACTTCTATGCTTCTCTGAAGTTGACTGTGCAATTAATAAGGCTTTTTAAACTATTGCAGCGACAAAAAGGCTGTTAATGAGGGAGAACCTAAAGGAAGCCTGTAGGATTTCCAGTCAGAGCACAAGAAAAAGCAAAGACAGCTAGCTATTTTTGACCTGCTTTTTCTGACGACTTGTGAATTTTTGCTTTTTGCTCTTTGACTTCTATTCTTCAGCCAGCCTGTACAGCCAGCACCAGGGCACCTTAAGATGAGTTATGACGACTGTTGGGGTTATTAGTCTTACATTATTATATATTTGCTTACAATGAAGAAAGTGCTTCACTTACTACATCTAAAATGCCTGCTTGCAACGAAGTAAATGCTTTGCTCCTTAATTAGACTAAACAAAAGGGAAGCCAAATCCACTTGGACTGCTGGAATGTGGAGAAGATCCTTCGGCTGCACATAACCTTCAGTTGTTTTGACTATTTGACGTCTCATTTCTGTTTCCCACCCCTCCCTTGAGAGCTGAGACGTCAATTGTAACTTGGGTCCTTGAAGCTAATAAACAAGGAAAAGATGCGTGTGACGCCAGAACGAACCTGGGCAGAAACCTGAAAGGTTCTATTCTCCTTGCAAGAAAACCCAGAAGATTGTCTTGTCTCTTTATTTGTGCGTGCATTTGGGAATGCCTATTGGTGAACCTATCAACGACTAAAAGAGAAGCGCAAGACGAAAACTTCATTTTCCAAAGGTGAAACATCATTATTTTCTCTGGCTGTGCTCGAAATCCTTGCATGTGGGGAGCTTTAGATACTCGTCTGAAAGTGGGGACTATATTTTTTTAAGCATCTTACATTGTAAACAATACACAAAACGCCTCTTTTAAATAGTGTTAAAACAGTGCCTGCTGTGCTGTGTCTCTCCTGTTCAAAGGGTCTATTAGTGTGCCTAATTACACCATTGTACTTTCTACACTTGGGCATTAAGGGTGAGCAATAAGTCATATCGGGTTACGGGAACGCAGAGGCTGACAGCATTATTAATGACCTGTTCTTAATGGATTGAGAGTGACAGCAGGTTCAAGCCACTATAGGAGTAGAAGGCCAAGCTAATAATAGCTGTATGGGTAAATATATCTATCTATTTAGGCAAATAAAAACTCCTTTGATACTCATTTTCAAAAGAGAAACACTTAAAAGCAGAGAAACAAGTCAGAAAGCAATGTGCCCTTTATCACCACTCATCTTTGTGGCCCAGAAGAAAGTAATGATAGTGATTGCATGATCCTGTTAAGTATCTAGTCAAGTGGAGCGACCTGCAGGGACTACCTAGTGGCCTATATGTTCAACATATTCAAAGTAATAACCCAGCAGTTTGATGAGAATATTACAGAAGAAGAATAGAGCCATGTCATTAGCTCAGATGTATTATTTGACATCCTATGTGCTAAAAAGACATACTTTGCTTTGGTGAGCGGCACATTAACCACTGCAGGTCAGGAGCCATTGGACACACATGTAGAGCATGATTAATTAACCGGCACTCCAGAAGCACATTGCCAAGTACTAGCTTTCGAAAGGTGAGCCTGTCCTGTCGGTCTCATTTGAAATCTTATAATTTACTGGAAAGGAATGCCGGTTAATACGGTACGTAATAGGCTCACGAAAGAAATTGTATTTGCCTTCACAAATCCTATCACCAGAAAGAAAGGATATTGGGACTCTGATGCTGTTTTCTGGTGTGATTGGATTGGATTGGATGGATAACTTTATTCATCCCGTATTCGGGAAATTTCGTTGTCACAGTAGCAATGGGGTGAGGATGCAGAAATAGGAAAGGCATTTTAGACATAAATAGATAGGTAATAAGTGGGTTAATAAATAAATACATGAATAAATATATAAATAAATAAGCGTGTTGCTGTGTGAATCCTGACGATGAGGAGTGTTTTGGTCAAATCTGTTGTTGCTTCACAGATAACTGCAAACAATTCGCATCCACTGAAGGCTGTTAGTGCTCGACCCACCCCACTCATTCTTGACCCCCGTTCCTTCTCTAATCCTCATCAAATCTCTTCAACCTGTTACCCTTCTTCTTCCATGCTCTTTTCATCTCCCTTTACCTCCCATTGCTCATCCAACCCCACTCCAGACAAGAACCCCCGGCAGGGTAAAGAGGAAAAGAGAGAAGTCCTGTCTTGCCTAAAACAGAAAGGCAGTTGATGAGTTACTGGTTACTTTGTCTCAATGACATCAGGTTTTTATTGTCGGGTTGCGGATTGAAATGTTATCATCCGGCATTTGTTTCTGATTCCTTTAGTGCGACAGTCCCAGCAAATCAAAATATAACACCTAGGCAGATGTCAGGGTGCGTCGAGGATTTACCATGCCAATATAAAGTTGCAAGCCTCTTGGAAAAGATAGCGAGTCGGAGAATCCACGGATTTAGAGCAGGACTCTCCACTCTCTTTGTTGGATCAGCTGGAGATTCGATAAATAAAAAGTGAAAGTTACGCCGCACCTCCGAGATGTGCCTTCATTGTTGGTGCTTTTCCCTATGGTGGGCAGGGTTTGGCGAAGTAAACAAGGCTGTTTAGGAGCCGCACTCAAGAGCAGAAGATGTATTAAAATATCAATCAAACAATAATACTTATGTGATTTCCCATTTTTTCTGTGATCAAATTGTGATAAGTGAATTGGATTGGATAACTTTATTCATCCCCTATTTGATAAATGGCACTCAGAAGTGGATGCAAAAGTATTTTGTGATTACCGTATTTTCTCGCATATAAGACGCCCCAGCGTATAAGCCTCACCCTTAAAATTGCATTAAAATCGTTGAGTTTTACAATTTTTTACAAGCCACCTCCATATTTATGGTTTTAATAGGGAGTACAAATGTGTTACTTTGAAGGGAAAATCTTAAGAAAAAGCATTGCACGTGGTATTTCTGAGATACTGTATGAATCAAAAGCACATTAATAGGGTCAATATCATAAGGAAGTTAATATGCCTGCCTTTGTGAATGCAAAATATCAAATTATTCAATTTGAAAAAAGAAATTAGTGTATCTGCATGAGAAGAACCTTATGCTATTTAATGTCAGAAATTACAATTTTCTTACCAGAAGTTTAAGATGTTGTGGCGGCCAAATGGAATCTAATGTCGAAATATCTCAAGTTTTTTCAATGGTTCATATTACTGCAATAGTTGTCAGGGTTAGAGCAAGAAATAAAAAAATGTAAGCGGAATTTTGTTCTATTTCATAATCACAAATGTACAATCATTTATTTTCTGTGTTCCGAAAGGGAGAGTGCTGCCTGCACGTAGACAAATTCCAAAAAGAATTCACAAGTACATCCAGGAAGTGTGCCCTTAGCGGTCTACTTTTCACCAAGGCTTTGGGTGCAATAATAGCATGAAATACACATTACGCAGGAATCAAAGTTGATATTTTAACGATCGACTGCAAGCCCTTCGATCAGCCTTAACAACTAATCGGATGTGCTAACATGGTAAACGCTACAAACACATCTATCAAGGCTATTCGTGTCCGGCCAGTCAGAGCAAGTTTAAATACGGTAAGATGGCGACGCAAGGAGTGACAGGCACAAGTGAGTTTTTTTCATGTTTTATGCAAGATACGTTTTTTTCTTGAATTTCATTCATAGACGTCTGTTGGGTTTATTCTGGGATGTTATTATATGTTTTGTAAGCATTTTTAATAGGTAATAAAGCTATAAAATAATTTATACTTTATGTTGGACCAAACAAGAGGACACTTTCTCCCACAGCTGCTTTCGGGGCCAGTTAATTGTTTTCAATTATGTGAAAATGACGGCAACAAACCTCTTGTTCCCTTCCAAGGATGCTGATCTACGAAGGACTCATAAATTGCTTTAACTGGGACGCCGGCAGTTTACCTTATAAAGAAATTATTATGCTTATACCGCAAATTCTTACGCAGGTGTTTTGGTTTCGATCTAATATGAGCAGTTGTTTTTTGACCTTAAGGGTGTTATTCGGTTAGCTTATGCAATTGTTTTGAATCAGATTACATTTAATGTTTTCAGTATGTCGCGACTAAATAGAGAGAAGAGTATGCCGCACGTCAGAAATACTTTTGAACGAAGCCGCGTTATGAGCGATTTCTCCTTGCAAGTTGTAATCAGTGTATGTTAACGATGTCTTCCTGTTTAATTAAATAATACTAATAATGATAAAATGGTATTAATCATTATTCCATCATTTTGGTCCTTCGAGTAGCCGGGGTCAACACACATAAGGAATCCAGACGCTGCGGTTCAATATCTGGAGAGACCGTGCACGGCAACAAAATTCCTTTTCCAGGCTGGATTATTTCGCAGCAGCGCCTGGATTCTCGACGGTTGAAGACTATTCCAACAGTGAGAGACATCTGAGCACATCGCTGGTGAGTCCGCGTGAAATGTCTGCATGTTGTTGACGGGTTCCAAATGCACGAAGGGCATCTCACGCGATGGCCTTTTTTTGACAAATAAGGCTCGCTTCCTGGGGATTAGCGATTTTTAAAACCCTGTGAATACTAGTCACTAGCAGGTAGACACGAGTGTGGTCTATAAAACGTGGTGGTCGACGTTGTTTTGGTTGTGTGCGTAGTTGTTAAAGCCTAAGGAGAAACAGGAGGAGAGAAAGTTACTACGAGGTTGCACACGAATCCACTCCAAAATGGGTGGCTCAAATAATAAACCGGCTATTGATGACGATCCAAAGATGCGTCTGCCGTGTAAAGATTGGAAATTTGTTGAAAATCAGAGCACTTTTAGGATTAGACATCTAAATTTATAGATAAAATAAATATGGTTTTGCTAGCTTAATATGCATAAGATATTGATATTAGGGCATAATGTACGTACTAATGCATATAAGTAATATATGTATAATATATGAATGGAGATAGAAGCGACAAGGCTTGTTCCACAGATACTAATTATTGTTTTTGATGGCGAGGCGGGGAAAGGCAAAACGTGCTGTTTTGTAAAAAATAGCGGTCCTCGGCTGGTTGATAGGAGCGAGGCGATGGGCTGTTTTGTACCAGAGATGTAAATGTACTGGAATGAAATGGCGTATTGCGGTTTATCCTGGTTTTGATCCCGTCCGCTAGCGGGAATATTTTGGTTAACAGACGAAAAGAAATGCAAAACGGCCAATTAAATGTTTAGTGGGGTTGCCAAACCTGCATTTTTTGTCATACTCTAAACTTGCCAAATAATGCATCGACTACGGGGGCTGCGGCTGCTGATTTGACGGTGTTAGGCATTCAGTATGCGCGCGGACTGCACAAGCGGCTAAATTTTTTTGGGGGGGACCCCGTCCGTGAAGACATTGCAATAATTGGCCTTGGGGTGCTGAAGCAAACTTGAGGGCAGAAATGGGTTTTGCTATGATATAGTTATGCTTGCAGTATATTGTGATTATGGGGTCTTGGCAAACTATTGTGATATAGTTGGATATCGGGAGAGGAATTAATTTAGTCTTCTCTAAAAAGCGTTATGATTGTGCACAGGAGGCGAAGCATTGTGCACAAAAAGAAAAAGATCGCTTAGGAATGTCAACAAGATAAGAATGCTGCTTCGCAGCGAGCGTGAAGGTCACAGTTAGCGGCTAAGAGCGTGCTTCCGTTAAACATTTCATAATAAAAGAAGCAGGGTTTCCGCAATTACCTTCGCATTTGTTCTTTGGATTTAATCAGAAATGTCTTTTGAGGTGATTGAAAATCTGTTTAGCAAAGATTGATTTGGTGAAAGCTTTGGAATTGGAAATAGAGCAAGATAGCTATTATTATTATTATTATTATTTTTTAATCTAATTTGTGGAGTTCAAAGGGCTCTTAATTAAAGAGAGCTAGTTTTGGAGGATAAAAGAATATTAATACTGTTTTTGAATGGTTGGATTGTTCAAAATACTTTAATATAGGAGATTGGCTGGTTAAAGAAAAAAAAGGGATTGGAAAATTTTCAATATTAAGGCATATTGGTGACAATTTGTGGGTCCTTTATTAAACATTGAAAATTTTAATTAGGGAATACCTAGTAAAAGGTTTATTTCTCTAATTTAATTATTATTTAAGATTTTTATTGTGGTAACAGAGAGCTATAGGAAATAGCTCTTATCTTAAGTAAACATGGTATGAGGTGAATTATGTCTTAGGTATTAAGAGTTATTTGGTTGTTAAAGATATCATACATGAAATTAACAATGAATAAATGGCATGAGAACATTCATGGCATTCGTCCAAATTATTAGGTAAATTGGACCTGGCTGGGGTAGATAAGATAATTGATTTAGGATAGGCATAGTTTCCCTAGAAGAAACATGGAGTGTTTTTAAAGTGCACAGAAGACATTCCCTGTTTGTCCTGAAGGGGGAAATATGCTTTGGTATAGGTCATATTGATGACTATTAGGATATTAGCATTGATCAATTGATACAACCAAATGACGTTGCTGTCTATTGCTTTAAGGGCGTACAAATTAAGAGAACTTTAGCCAAAACTTACAGCATTGCAATTATGGGGTTAATACACCTAAATGTTACAGTGATAACAACTGACAATAACAAGCTTAGATAAAGGGGAATATCCACAACAAATTCAAGAGAAATTTGGAAATAGGCTCTATTTTGGCACTGGATGCCCAAATTCTGGTGGGGCCTTTCATGGTGTGAAACAAGTGATGAAATAATGTCTATGTTTCAAAAATAGCATCTCCAAATTATAAAATATCAACCTTTGAGTAATGCTTTATGTAGATGGGTTGTCTAGAATGGGCAAAATTCGATAGCATTGAAAGGGGGTGTAACTTAATGCAGAACATGGAGGTAAAGATTTTACAAACGGTTAAAATACTTAAGGGGTGTGTGTGTGTGTTTCAATGTGTCACAACTTTTCCGTTATTGCATTATTGGCGAATAGATAGTTAATCACAGCCACTCGCATGGCAGTCCACATGCTGACTGACTGGGGTAAGGAGCGGTGGCAATTGAACTTCCAGAACAAATTTCCATTTTTAGATATGTGACACGCAAATCTAATACATTAATTACCTAGTTCCTTCAGGAAAAAATGGGTGAACTACCAACAAGCCCCACTGGGGATGGTGGTTTACACCTGTGGTGAAAATTTACGGGTCACTGAGGTATGAGTGAACGACCCAAATTGACTAGTGATTAACGCATCAACCTTGCGGTTCGAGGATCTACTAATGAAAGCGGGGTGGGTCCAGACCTTCCGGAGTGTGGAGTATTCCTGGTGTCCTCAAGAATTCGTAGGTTTTCTCTGGATACTCCAGTTTTACTCCAACAAACCAAAATTATGGATGACTGGTGGAACACTCTAAATTCCCTGATTATGAGTGCGAGCGTGGATGAGTGTCTGTCTTTTGTGTTTTAATTGGCTGGCCCCCAAGATATATCAATCTTCTAATATCAAGGTGGAAAAGGATTTGGAAATTTGATTTCTGAAATCGCTGATAAGCCTTTCGAGGACGGCGGGCAGAGTAGGACAGAAACAAAAAGAAGGGAAAAGAATTTCGCCAAATGATTTTTTTTTATTTCTGCAACGGGAAATTTGGGAACCTGGGGGACTAAACAAAAACAAAAGACTTATCTAGGAGGGCTGCCATTTTGAGTCATGGGAAATTCCATGCCTCAAAAAAGGGGGAGATTGGTAGGCGCTACAAAACTTATGGATTCAATCTATATGCAAATATACGGCCAAAACACGGGCAATTCCCCCTTATGTCAAGCTACAAAAGCTACATATCCATTTCAAAGGATACATATGGATTTTATAGAGAAAATGTGTGGTACATAACAGTCCTAAAACAGAGATTGGGGAAACCTTGTTGCAGAAACTGGTCAAGATTGGCAAGCTTGGATGACACACGCGCGCGCAAAAACCATCAGGCCTTTGATAAAATTAACCCAAACGGTGGGGGCATTACAAATCATTATTCAGACTGACAAATTAACTTGTGGAAAAGATCCTTGTCTGACGTTTTTCCTAAGTCCATGGGCAGGTGGAGAAGACCCTTTTTACAAATTTTACATTTGTGTCTCAACAACAATGACCATGTCTATGGAAAACCGTCAGAGATGGAAACACCCGGATCCGCTATAGTGAAATTGAAATCTGAGATGACCAGGGATGATGAATTTATTTCCGCAACAGGGATTTCCCAAACGGGAAATAATTGGTTATTGTTGATGGAAAATGCAGCTACTACTATAAATCAAACCTGCATAACATGTATGGGGCCCCGACCTCTCTTAAGAGTAGTACCTGCGCAAATTACCCCTGATTGTGTAAAGGAGATAATGATAAAAGAAGATGTAAGCCAAAGTGTGAGAAATGAAATAATGTATACCCTGTTCTAAGAACAGCAAAAAACAAAGCTAACTTTTCAACACATGTTGTGTTTGATCATTTTACCTGCTTAAACCTGAAGCTGGAGGAGATAAATGAGATGTGATGTGCCCACGTCCTAAAACAGACTACACTCTGATACCACGTTCTGACCTATGGTTAATTATACGACTCCTGCCAAAACGCAGCAGGACTTTGTGCCTTGGGGTCACTGCTTTTACCAGTGGCTCTTTTTCCATCTACAGTGGAGGAGATACAATTGGCTGAAATCCAGTATGATGGTGGGTCTCTCCCGACGGTGTCAATTGGTATGGAGAGAGGGAGATCAACATACATTGATGCGATTGTCATCCCCCGGGGCGTACCAGATGAGTATAAGTTGGCTAATCAGGTCGCAGCAGGTTGGGAGTCTATTTTTCTTTCAAGTACCACAAAACAAAAATGTGGATAGGATAAATTACCTGCATTACAATGTCCAAAACCTTGGAAATTATACTGAAAAGGGATTTGTGGCGATAAAGAAACAACTGACAGCCACTAGTCTGATGGCGTTCAGGATCGCATAGCGGTTGAAATGCTTCTTGAAGGAGCAGGGGGCGTATGCAATGTTTGAAAATGTTGCACATTATGTGGGTGTTGTCTTATTCCCTGCTTAAGATCCTTGCTAAGCCGACTTATAACCACTGCGATTGCCCCTACAAATTCTAAATTGCATGAATTATATCCTCTGCTGATGAAACGTACTGAGGGGAGCAGTGAATTCCAGGAGCATGGTAATTCCGAGAACAAATTGGGCGAAAATGATTTTGTTCTTTCTTTTTCAGACCAGCCGTGCGAGTAAGGAAAATGCGGGTAAAATTAAAGCAGCCAACGGACATATCCCTCCCTTTTTGTATTTGCCATAAAATGAATAACAAACATATAATAAAAATTGGGGAATGTTGGGTTTATTCTGGGATGTTTCTATATGTTTTGTAAGCATTTTAATAGGTAATAAAGCTATAAATTAATTTATACTTTATGTTGGACCAAACAAGAGGACACTTTCTCCCACAGCTGCTTTCGGGGCCAGTTAATTGTTTTCAGGACTATTGACGGCAACAAACCCCTTGTTTCCTGCCAAGGATGCTGATCTATGAAGGACTCATAAATTGCTTTGACTGGGACGCCAGCAGTTTACCTTACAAAGAAATTATTATGCTAATACTGCAAATTCTTACGCAGGTGTTTTGGTTTCGATCTAATATGAGCAGTTGTTTTTTTACCTGAAGGGAGTTATTCGGTTATCTTATGCAATTGTTTTGAATCCGATTACATTTAATGTTTTCAGTATGTCGCGACTAAATAGAGAGAAGAGTATGCCGGACGTCAGAAATACTTTTGAACGAAGCCGCGTTATGAGTGATTTCTCCTCGCAAGTTGTAATCAGTGTATGTTAACGATGTCTTCCTGTTTAATTAAATATTACTAATAATGATTAAATTGTATTAATCATTATTCCATCAATGTCAAAATAAATTTTGTCTAGAGTTTTATCTCTTTATCTTTTCTCTATTTTGAAATAAAGGACCCTATCAGCCGCATTGTCTTGCATTAAGGCGTTTCTTTGTCACCTTGCAGTTTCATGCATGTCTTTTTTATGCACATATAAGCCGTACCCTGGATTCAGTCATAATTTTTTTTTGCAACAAATACTGCTTATATGTGAGAAAATATGGTACCCGTCTCATTTTGTATGCAATCTGGGTTTCAAGATGCATGATGACAATGAGCTTGATGAAAATCCTCATTGATAGTTAAAGCAATATTATGTAGCCAATTTGTCCAAAACAATAACTCATGGCCTTGGATCTGGATCCATTTCCCAACAAGCTCAGGAGTAGAAATCCGTAAAATTTGGCACTCACCCTGCCCTCTCATGCCCTAATCTTTTTTGTCCTCCTCTATAGAATGTCTATCGCCATCAGTTGCACTGAATGAGTTAAATGTGTTGGAAAAATAATTCCAATATGTTTTTGGTTGTACATCTGCTCATTTTTTGAATTTTCCATTATATCCACCATCTGTCTGACAACCCAATAGAAATAGTGGTGCCATCGTTTGTCAAGATAAAATATATTACTGTAGTTGGGGAAAAATCAAGTTTTTTGGACTCTCTCAGGGCAACCCCCTAATTATTTCCAAAGCCCAAAGTGCTCCAGATGGATTTAAGATGACTTTCTTTTGAAAATGAGACAGAATAAACCAGTCTGAGTCATTTTCACCAGTAGAAACCATGGCATATCCCAACGTGATCATTTCAGCATGCAAGATCCTGAAACCTGACGTATCCAGTTGTTTTTGTAGTGCATATCAGTAATTCCTATCCCCCAAAGGGGGAAAAATTATAGCATATCTGCCCTCCCCACCACTAAGCTAATTTCGCAAACAGCAAACAGGGATTTAGCAGTAGTAAACTTTTAGGTTAAATGTAAAGTGGCCACCTCTTGGTGTAGCGGTTCACTTGCCTGACTTCAGTGCGGGCAGGTGTGGGGTCGATTCCCGCTGGTGGCGGTATGATAATGAGTGCGCATGGTCGTCCGTCTCTCTGTGTGCCCTACGGCTGACTGGCGACCAGTCTAGGGTGTAGTCTGCCTTTCGCCCAAAGTCAGCTGGGTTAGGCTCCTGCAACCCCCACAACCCTTTCGAGGATGCGCGGTATGGAAGATGAATTAATGAATGCTAAGTGAAAAACCTCAAGGACCATCGACTACTGAATTATTGACGGCTCTTGAGACACGGTGAGCAATGTGCGTCAGCTCCGCATGCCTCAAGATCTAACCAGTGACAGACGTGGTTTCCCACGGACGCGGTGACCTGAGGCAGCTCAGGTAAATACACTTGCTGACCTTCAATAAACACAGGCTGGGTAAGCGGAACTGCTCCTTATCTGGACAGACGTCAGAGGGGCTTTGTTCCACAATGTACACAAATTAAATTGAAACTTTCAGCAGCAACTATTAATATTTTCCTGATTTGTTGAGCTCCTGGACATAAATCTTACTGAAGTTTATGTAGTTCCTACTGGGGAATGAGTCTGTTAGTATATACGTAACTCACAGATCTGTCTGAGGCTTTGAGCTCAACCTTCCTCCCTTAACCCTTCTTTACACTAAGCGACAGTGATGCATTTCAGAGAATGTAAAAAGGGCCTCAATTTACCTGAAGAACCCCCCTCAAAGGAATGTGGCAGTTTGAATGTTGGAAAAAGTTGCGCAACACCAAAGCACTTCAAAAGAAAACACGGACCATTAGGCCTGTAAACCTCCAGGTGACCGAGCGGGAGGGAGGGTGGGAGGTAGAATGATTTTGCCGTTGTTGCAAAGGAGGACTTAATGTGAGACCCTGTGCACTGAGTCAAAAAGACGATTAATAATGTTAGTGTTCAATGCAAAGATAGGGACACGGAAAAATTATGTACATCCTTCTTTTACTCTTGAATTTTTTTCATTTCGTTTTGACACAATAGCTGGCCACTGAATCAGAATCAGTAACACTGATTAAAGTATTTAGAAGCAAAAGAGAGTGAAACTTACAAGAAATTCTTATAAGTTTGCAGAAAGCACTGAATCAATAAATAGTTGCTTCATATGATTATCATTTTATAAAATCTTGAAATAGGTTTTGTCATAGTAATGTACTTTTAATTGAGAAAGTCTTTCAAAGAAGTCATTTGCAATTGCAAAACCAGGCAACTGGGATAAAATGTTGCACTCTCCCTGTCCTGTCATACCCTGAACTTTCCTATCCCCCTTCTTGGAATCCTATTGCCGTCAATGTCGAAAAATGTGTTAACGGTCTTCTTTGATTTCCAATGAGTTTAAGGTCAAAACTGAGTCTTGGTCATCTTACATTCTAAAAATATGAATGAACCAGGAGTACCGAAACCTCACCCGCATGCATCTACCTTGCAGTATTGGGTTTTCACAACAGTAAGACGAGTCGACGGGCAAATTGCGGCAATCCAAAAACAAGATTACGGCTGCCTGTAAACACAATGGGCGTATAAAAGACGAATGAATGCCGGCGTGTAATTGTCAAAGGAAATTAAAAGCGGCGGAACAAAGAGTGGCTGCATGAAATACTGGTAGCCTGCAACCGTTGCTGTCAGGCACAATAATCTTGAACCACATAGATTCTCATTTTCTTCTTTCTTAAGATATTTAGCAAAGCAGTAGCGAGGGTAAGCACAATTTTTGCGTTTCATTAAGTATTGAATCATGTTACATTTCCCCTAATGCTTTGCGACTAATCTCTGTCCCTCTAATGTCACTGATAAGCCGGCACAATCTCCTATCTTGTATCGCTTCTTCCAAACAGAATAAAACATATCCCCTCTTATTAGGATATCAGAGTCATACGAAAGGCCATTTATCTCCTCTCGACCAGACTGGGCTAATTGAATACGGAGTCCGATAGCAATCTAGTGGATTACATGCTTGTCACCAAGGTAACCCCGAAGAGGTGGTCTAAAGGTGCATCTCTCACTCAGTACAGTAATTCCTCCATTATCGTGGTAAATGTAGACCAGACATGGCCGCGATAAACAAAAAAACGCGAAGTAGGGTCACCCCTATTTAAAAAAAAAAATCTGAATCCTAGTAGCAAGCGGAGGGCAGGGGAGTGGCTTCTGGTTGCGAGTTTCACCGTGGATTTTCACATTTTTATGAACTTAATTTTTTTTATTGCCGAGTCCTAGTAGCAAGCGGAAGACAGGGGAGTGGCTTCCGCTTGCGAGTTTCAGCGTGGATTTTCACATTTGTATGAACTTTAAAAAAATGTTTTGAATGCTTTTTTTAACTTTACTAAAAATCCACGATTTAGTGAAGTCGCGAAAGTTGATGCCGCGATATTTGAGGGATTACCGTATCCGCCCAGCAGCGCTCGCGTCCTTCTTCAGACCGAGCGACCGGTCATTGCTCTCAATCAGCGTCGAGCAGGAAATGAGAGCAGATGCGCAGCTCAGAGAATGGGGTGTTCATCCGACGGAAAAAAAAGTGAAAACTTTTTATTCGAGAAAAAGGGACAAAGCCAAGGAAAGCTCTACGCATTTCACATGATTTGTCATCTGACCACATAATGCGGAAGCCAGGATCAAAACCCTTGCTATGTTAGTTGTTCACATACTGTAGATCAGGGGTGGCCAACTCCGGTCCTCGAGAGCCGCTATCCTGTGTGTTTTCCATATCTCCCTCTTCTAGCACACCTGAATCAAATGACCAACTCGTCAGCAAGCCATCCAGAAGATTGATACCGATCCTGATTATTTGATTCAGGTGTGTTGGTGGAGGGAGACATGGAAAACAGACCGGATAGCGGCTCTCGAGGACCGGAGTTGGCCACCCCTGCTGTAGATGTTGTTTGCCAGCGGGCATAACCAGATACAAAGGCCAATCATCAAAAAGAAAAAAAGGTAATAACCAATAAGAGCATCATGTTTCATAAATCAGATTCATGCCGGGGTACTCTCTTGGTTAGAATCCGGACCTCTACTTTGCATTGATGTCATTCCAGATCATCAGCGTTCCTGTTGATTTAGAACTCTAAGGCATGCGGTGATCCGAAGCCACATCCTGGCCCCGAGATGGGGAAATTGTACTTTAATTGCATCCACAATGACAAACGGAGTTTACTTTTTTGTTTACTCGGGTTCAGTGACGTGTACGTACGTGATGATGGTGTCAACAACATACAAAGCAGAAGAGGCAGGCTTCAGACAGCCTGACAGCTAATGGTTATTTTGACAGAATTCGTAACGATGGTGCAGGAGGGACGTGAGCAATGCAGACTGTTCATTTGAGAGAACTTCAGAAGCTCAAAGACTATGTCAGACATTGTCAGTTTATCACACACACATACGGGTTGACCAAGGACTACTCCAAGTGCTAGGCTCTTTTTTCGTTGCATCATTTTGTCATGTTTAACAAACATTATACATAACATCTTTGCTAACATCTCCACTTTTTGCTTTGGTAGCATATCTCCTTTACGGCACCATGATGTCCTCAAGGTTAGTCGCGCACATAATAATCCTCCGGACTTCCCAGTTGCATCCCCACTGTGACACCACACACGCACGCAGCTGATGACAAATTACACAGCAGCCTCTGAAATTCTCTATCAAGAAGTAGCGTTAATATGTAACTATGGGGGAAAAACATAAAATTAATATTAATTCAACCATGCCCTTTTTGCAAGCGTTAGCACTCCGTCAGCAATAAAGCAAATCTGCAGAGCTTGCTATCTTTTAGTATAGTAATCTGCCTTTACAACCTAGCACAAATGAACAGACTGGTATTACTTATGTCGAGATGAACAGACGGACCTTGGCGACCTCACAACAGAGCCAAAGCTAGTAAAACAAGCTTCCCGATGGAGATAAAATAAAGACACGTCTATAAAGTGATACTAACTCTTGGATTTTTCAGTATATATTTTAATTGTTATGTGGTGTCCAGACCTTTTCAAACCAGAGCAAATGAAAACATTTCCCTGCAGAGTTGGACCAAATAGAATAATGACTTCTCCCACTCAATTTCTATCAAGAAACTTTGCTTGCTAGTTGTTTCTTCCTATTTGGTGTCTACGAGATGAGAGATGAGATGAATATGTTCATTAATATATGCTGTCCCTTATTGAATAAATCAAACTCGAAATCTCTCGTATTTGACATAAATGTCAGCGCTCGCCGGACCAGTTACCTCTTCCAAGTAAAACAGAGTTGCTAATGCGCCTGGACAGACTATTGGGCCAAAGTGTCCAGCACCGAGGACAGATGGAGCTGTAAATTAGGCATAACTGCTACTTCAGCTGGGAAGAATTGGGGATGACGATGGAAAATGTATTGGCTATTCTATTATCTTTAATTCGACAGGAGCCAATGATGCTGCTAGATGAACCAGATGAGCTATAAAAATTAAAATATACTGTTCCTACATTGGCAGAGTACCACAACACTCATTAGCTGCCACTGACAGTGATGGCCTCGTATTAAAGTATTCCTCTTTCCTCTGGACCCCTCAACCAATACTAATACTTTACGAGACCAAATACCCAGGATTCCAGAAATTAGTCACACATTAAAAAAACTGTATGTGTTCAGACAGAGAGCCTTACTTCAGATTCTAGCAAACAACTCTTTTCCGAGGCTTAAAAAATGCTTTCACAGTAAATGTGTGGTCACCGCTAGCTTTCCCCAGATATCAGTCAACCTGTGCAAGTTGTGGGCTGAGAGAACGGAGCTTTCGACCCTCGCTCCATCTCTCCAGAGTGTACCTTGAAAAAGATTTACAGCAGGGGTCTCAAACTCGCGGCACGCGGGCCAACTGCGGCCCTCGGGACGATAATTTGCGGCCCCCGTCTTAATATGAAAGATTAATGTTCGTGCGGCCCGCAAGATTGATATGAATGACGGCTCTGGAGGGCGGGACATCGGCCGGGTTGTCCGGTGCCTCGCTCACTCACTCATTCATTCCTCCAATCAGCTGGGCGGAGGAGAAGCCGTGAAGCCGATCACTCCGCTCGGCGCGCACACTCCTCCGCTGCTCTCAGCATAGAACTGAATGAGGCGCTATGATCCGTGATCCAGCCTGTGTCAGTGTCTGTAGCCATCTCCGCGATTGAAACGGAGAAACGGAGAGCGAAAGTGTGCATGCGCCACAAACCCGCGCGTCTGGACGTGAAAGATCAACCCGAGACTCAATCCAAGTGGAAAAACATATTACAGAGCCCCAGAGATGTCTCTTTCAAAGCCTGCCGTGAAGAGAAAGGTCGGTGATGAGCACAGACAGTTTCAAGAAAAGTGGGGAGTGCAATATTTCTTTGTTGAACACGGGCACCCCGCATGTCTCATTTGCACTGAAAAAGTTGCGGTGCACAAGGAATACAATTTGAAACATCATTATACTACGAGACATGCTGAGGAGTACGAAAAATACCAGGTAAATGAGAGAGCCAACCAGGTTGCCAGTATTAAAACATGTCTTCTGAGGCAACAGGATTTCTTCAAGAAGGCTACCAAAGACAGTATTGCAGCAGTCGAAGCTAGCTACGCCGTTTGTGAGTTGATTGCTAAAGCAGGAAAGCCATTCACAGAAGGTGAATTTATCAAAAAGTGCATATTACAGGCTGCACATATTGTCTGTCCAGAAAAGAAAAGTCTGTTCAACCACATCAGCCTTTCTGCCAACACCGTGGCAGAGCGCATTTCTCACCTGTCAAGGGACATTTATGATCAACTGTGTGAGAAAGCACAATGTTTCAGTGTATATTCAGTGGCTCTTGATGAGACCACAGATATCACAGACACTGCCCAGCTCACAATATATGTCCGTGGTGTTGATGACAATTTTGAAGTAATGGAGGAGTTGCATGAAAAGATGGTCAAATCAATGGGATGGAGCTTCTTTAATGTTAGACAAAATGGGGAAAAATATGGTAGGAGAGGGGTACTTCAACAAATGTATATTTTGCGTCAAATCGTGAGGAGGTTCTTTCAATTCCATGGCCTCCGCAGAGTTAATAACAGCTTAGATGTGGAAGCCATTGAGAAAAGTATATTGAAGAAAAAATATTTTTCATTCCTTCCATACATCAATGATATAAACTTGCAAGGAACTCGCAAATTTCTCCACAGGAGAATCTTGCCACAATTTTAGGACTCCACCCTCAGTTCACTTCCTTTCTTTCTGCTCTCATGCATTTAACGGTTTGACTACAATTGTAACCTGGAGAGAAATATGTCAGAACCTCACGCCACCGCATTTACGATTATCCACTCCCAGGAGACTCATACTTTTCCGTCCCAGCCCCCCTGATTTCCTTCCCCCAAGCTTACTTTGAGTGTTTGCTGCCACCAGGCAAAATGAAGGCAGCCAGATGCTGAGGGTGATTACAGCTGAACGAGGTGCCTGCATCTGCTTCCAATTCGGCGGCAAGTTAACTCCTACTGATGCCAAACGACTAAATGATTAAAGAAACAGGTTTCATGCTACTACTTTCAATAGGATCTGTTCTTTTGAGAGTGCACCCCTTCAGGAATTGAAGAGCCTGATACTTTTGTTGAGGACAGAAGAACAAAGTTATGAAAGATAGAGCTCTTTTGGGGAAAATCGTCCCTTGGTTTTTCAACAATGCACAAGACTAGACAATTCTTTGATCAACCAGTAGCAAATCCAGGTCAAACGCCTGAACAGGTTAAGAGCAACAAAAAATGATTTGATGGATTAAAAAATGATGTTTCCACTATAGTTAGTTTTGAAATCAAACTTCAAATCCAGCATATTGACTTGGTATCAAATAAAACCAGAAACAGACATCTAACACACGGGCAGATTGAAAGGCTTCAAATTTTAGAGCTGTTCTTGAAACTATCCGCAATGGGAAGTTGCACTATAGTGATACAAAGGCCTCTTTTGTTTATCTGTGGGCAGCTGACTTGAGTCCTAGAGATTATTGAGGAGAGGCCAGTCAGCATGTGAATCCTGGGAGATAAAAGGCGTCTCTTGTTGTCAAAGTTGACGCATCTTCACGTTGTTTAACTCTATTAACATGTTTGGTTGGGAATGCTTTGCTCACCCCAAAGTATCAAGGTTCACGACAAAGACTGACATTTTAACAGAGAGAGTCAATTCATCTCTCCTTCAGCATTGATACTCCAGTAAGAAGAGATTTAGAGGCAAAAAAGATTTGCACATTTCTGCGAACTGGGGTGGAAGTGTAGAACGGTGCACAGCCACCAGTGACAAGGCCAACAGGTGGAACGAGAAAATGAGAGAGAGACTCCGAATACCTCACAGGATACGATGGACAAAATGTGTGGTTGTTAAAAGTTTTGTGTGGCAATGACAACAACACCGGCCAGTAAAAAAAGCCAAATTCCATGTCTTTCTGTGTTTTTTTGTCAAAAAATATTTTTCTTTTTGACCAGCAAAGACGTGAACACAGACTTGTATAGACCACAAATGGCATCATGGTGTGAGAAAATAAAATATGGACGATGTTACACACTATATTTAGGCTTGGAAACAATCATGTGGTTCTACTGCGACTGGGAAGCCATTTACGGGAGTCTGTTTTTGGCAAAAGCAAGAAGCCAAAGGGAGTTTTATACTGTAGTGATAACTGATGGAGTCAACCTATGGGACACTATAAGTAAATGGCGAGGTTAATCTTTGATCTGTCTTTCATTTTTTTATTTATCTTCCATACGCGCATCCTCGAAAGGATTGCAGGGGTTGCTGGAGCCTAACCCAGCTGACTTCATGCTACACTCTAGACAGTCAGACTCGTCAGTCAGCCATAGGGCACACAAAGAGACAAACGGCCATACGCACTCACAATCGTACCGCCACCAGCGGGAATCTAGCCCGCTCCTGCCCACACTGAAGTCAGGTGAGTGAATCTCTACACCACGAGGCGGCTACATCTGTCAGCATTTATTATAATTCATCAAAACAAAAACGTTAAACTCTGTGTACAAATTTGCGGCTGCGTGAGGTCATGGAAAGAAACCAGTGTCCACACTCAGCTCTACATCCAAGCATTTGCATGCGAGTGTGGCTTTGTGTTTTATTTATTGGTTAGAAACCCCTTATAGTTAAACCTTTGGTAGCCACAGAGTCAGCAACATCAACTACATTGGGGCAAACAAGTATTTAGTCAACCACCAATTGTGCAAGTTATCCTACTTGAAAATATTAGAGAGGCCTGTAATTTTCAACATGGGTAAACCTCAACCATGAGAGACAGAATGTGGAAAAAAAAACAGAAAATCACATTGTTTGATTTTTAAATAATTTATTTGCAAATCATGGTGGAAAATAAGTATTTGGTCAATACCAAAAGTTCATCTGAATACTTTGTTATGTACCCTTTGTTGGCAATAACGGAGGCCAAACGTTTTCTGTAACTCTTCACAAGCTTTTCATACACTGTTGCTGGTATTTTGGCCCATTCCTCCATGCTCCATGATCTCCTCTAGAGCAGTGATGTTTTGGGGCTGTCGTTGGGCAACACAGACTTTCAACTCCCTCCACAGATTTTCTATGGGGTTGAGATCTACAGACTGGCTAGGCCACTCCAGGACCTTGAAATGCTTCTTACGAAGTGACTCCTTTGTTGCCCTGGCTGTGTGTTTGCGATCATTGTCATGCTGAAAGACCCAGCCACGTCTCATCTTCAATGTCCTTGCTGATGGAAGGAGATTTTAACTAGAAATCTCTCGATACATGGCTGATCTGTGTAAAGGAAAGAAGGAATGGGGATTCATTATTTCCTTTACACAGATCGTCGTCCTGGTCCCTTTGCAGAAAAACAGCCCCAAAGCATGCCCCAAAGCATGATGTTTCCACCCACATGCTTCACAGTGGGTATGGTGTTCTTCAGATGCAATTCAGTATTCTTTCTCCTCCAAGCACGTGAACCTGTGTTTCTACCAAAAAGTTCTATTTTGGTTTCATCTGACCATAACTCCCAGTCCTCTTCTGGATCATCCAAATGCTCTCTAGCGAACCACAGACGGGCCTGGATGTGTACTGGCTTCAGCTGGGGGACACGTCTAGCAGTACAGGATTTGAGTCGCTGGCGGCGCATTGTGTTACTGATGGTAGCCTTTGTTACTGTGGTCCCAGCTCTCTGTAGGTCATTCACTAGGTCCCCCTGTGTGGTACTGGGATTTTTGCTCACCGTTCTTGTTATCATTTTGACGCGGGGTGAGATCTTGCATGGAGCCCCGGATTGAGGGAGATTATCGGTGGTCTTGTATGGCTTCCATTTTCTAATAGTTGCTCCCACAGTTGATTTCTTTACACCAAGCATTTTACCTTTTGCAGATTCAGTCTTCCCAGCCTGGTGCAGGACTACAATTTTGTCTCTGGTGTCCTTCGACAGCTCTTTGGCCTTGGTAATAGTGGAGTTTGTGGAGTGTGAGAGATGGAGGTTGTGGACAGGTGTCTTTTTTACCGATAATGAGTTAAAACAGATGCTATTAATACAGGTAATGAGTGCAGACCTCGTTAGACCTTGTTAGAAGAAGTTAGACCTCTTTGTTAGCCAGAAATCTTGCTTGTTTTTAGGTGACCAAATACTTATTTTCCACTCTAATTTGGAAATAAATTCTTTAAAAATCAAACAATGTAATTTTCTGTTGTTTTTTTCCCCACATTCTGCCTCCTGGTTGAGGTTTACCCAAGTTGACAATTAGAGGCCTCTCTAATCTTTTTAAGTAGGAGAACCTGCACAATTGGCGGTTGACTAAATACTTATTTGCCCCATTGTATGTGTTGCACAACAAAACTGCTGCAAACACCTGGAAGTTGCACTTATAAATGTTTTACTGAGGAATGAAGCTGCAGATTTGTTTGAATGCAAGAAGGCAAACTTTCCCTAAGCTTTCAGGCTGAAAATTGCAAGCATTTTCAACACATGCAAGAAAACATCAAAAGTGAGATCCGTGGAGCAGAATGGTGGCTATGTATCAACATTTAATGCATTTAGGAAGGACATTGTGTTATTAAAGCGAGCACCTATTCACATTTGCCGTTGTTTCTCAGATTGCTTTGTACAGCAAACATTATTCTGTCGTTATGATCAGAAGCATATTTAGTGCTTTCATGAGAGGAACTGGTTGCCTCTAAATGAATGTTTTCTCAAACCAGTAAACCCCAGTCGAGGTGCGAAAGGAATGAAGTAATTGTATCGAGGGCTAGTGACCTACGACTGCTGCGGTGTGTAAAGCAGTGAGTCAATACCACAGCCTGATTCAAAACATCAGTGGCCGCTCTCCACGCATACCTACAAACCACACACACACACACACTCACACACACACACACACACACACACACACACACTGGCCTGCGTAAGCATGTGTTATGGCATGCTTCACGGCTTTACACAATGCACCGATAGATTAGAAACAGGATAAACCGGAGAGGGCAATGACAGGCAAAAGGTGAGTGCTTTACTCAACAGAAATTAGTTGACATCCAGACTGACAGAACTGGGTGAGGTGTGTGTTTAACCCCCACTGTGTTGCTCGCATGGGGACTGGCTCACAAAGGAAACAAATTGACTGAAAGAGATTAAAAAAATAAAAAAATTGTAGGATTGCAAAAATATATGACGAATAAGGTTAAGTTACAGGTAAAGGTCAAAAGGAAAATATCAGGGAGTGGAAGAAAATTAGGCTCAAGTTTGTCGAGAACAAAAAGTAAAAGTAATGCTGGCAATGGGAAAGAGCATAAAACTTGTGACAGGAGACAGAGTGAAAAAACAGCTGATGTGACAAAAGTGGAAAGAAGGGATTGAAAATAATGCTAGGAAAACATGGAAGACAAAAGTAATGATAGACCGGAGGAAATCTCCATTCAAATGCTTGCTTATTACTTTTCTGATACCTATGGGTACAGCAGAAGGTGGCAATCGTTACAAAAAATGTTGAATATCTTGACTGTGAATACAACAAACAGCCCCAGGCCAGCAGGAGCTCCCCCTTTCTTTTACCTCACGTTATTTCATGAATGATGCAATCTCGGGCCACGTACGGCAAGGTGGTGCAAGCCAGCTTCTCTCGGTGGCCTAATGAAGTCTCTTTTAACCACATCAATTCCACTGGTTTCAAATGCACACCCTTAAGGAACCCTCTCTATAAATGATTCACACAAATGTGAACTTTATGTCTAACTATATCTCCAGGGAACTTATTTTTGGGGGTGACACTGTAACAACTCTCTGTTCTTGCGCCAAGATGTAAACACTGAAGTCCCGACACACAGCACGGAAATCAAACCAGGGAGAAAAAACACTGGAACGGATAATACCTCATGTTATATCTTTTTAACCTGAGTGAGGAAAAATACTCGTGTGGCGACGGACCCGCTGATTGGCGGAACCAAGTGTTTAAGCCCGTCACCTGAGAGTTCACTCTCATCCACCCGGCTAGCTCAAAGCGCAACGTAGTGCCACTCACTACTCTTCTGTGATTTGTGTTCCAGATACGCCTTCCAACACAGACCACCCATGACATATTAAGTTCCCATCCTGCACACCCCTCCTTCTGCTGGAGCAAGCTGGCCCCCTCTGGCTGCCTCTATTATTTCAGCAGTGTCAGAACCACTAAAACAGAACAGGTGTGTGTGTGTGTGTGTGTGTGTGTGTGTGTGTGTGTGTTGGGGGCTGGAGAGGGTATATGACTAAGCCAGAGGACAGTATGGTTGAATGTTGGCACAGTGGATTCAGTAAATCTATTTTTTTCCAAATAATATTATGCCATCTGTCATATGAACTACTGTTAAATTACTTCACACTAGCCATATGTATAAATTAAAAAGTTATCCTTTACACTCATAGGCACATGCATATACTTAGTGTCTCACAGGGGCTAAATAAATATACATTTGGATGAATGGAATTCGTTTTCAAGACGTTGCATAAACGAATACACAATTTGGCCTTAGGTTTTGGATTTATGATTTGGTCTCCATAAAAATCCGATTGCCCATCTACAGAGAGTAAATGTGACAAAATCATCCACACTGCAGAATACATACAGTTGTTGGTATGATTTATAATTGACCATTTATGCATGTCGTGATTCCAAAGGATAAAGGGTACCAAAAGTAATAAAAAAAGACCCTGGGGACTTTGATTCTATATGTTTACTACTTAGTTAAATGTATAATATTGCCTGCTGTGTAACCACTATTTTGCCACAAATGAAACTAACTGTACTCTGCACCCTTAGGACCACATAAGATACCCAACAGGAAGTTTTCAAGTAAGTGGGTGAGTGCATCTAGTACATGAACTTCCGAATATTTACTACTCATGCCTATGAGTCACCTTCCAGGATACCTTCCACTATAAAAGTTAATGTCAAAAGAAAATGAGAAACTTTTGACTCATGTACGAAGTTCTTTCATCAATAAAGCTTATACACAGTTGAAAAGACTTTGCTTGCTAAAGGAAAAATAGTCTAGATTCATTAAATACAGGTATTAAGTCTGACAGTTATGAACCCTTGATACACAAGATCATCCCCCTATAGAAGGGTGGCACTGACACTGCATTAAACCGCAGTCAACTCAGATACGCTCTTCGTTTAGACTTGTCATTGCAAAGCGCCACAGGCCAGAGACTAATTTGAGCTGTCAGATAGAATACAACAGGAGGAGCCTATGTCCACCATTGTTCTCCTCTTCTTCACAGAGCAGTCTTTGACAAACTAAAGTCATACTAGGATTGAACAAAAGATGCTTTCTCAGGCTACAGGTGTGAAAAGGTATCAAACCATCCGAAAAATGCAAACAACTCTATTCACGTTTAAATATTTTTTACCTATCCAGTGGGGCTGTAGAACAACAAATCAGGAAGTGTAGAGACATGTTCTGTATCGCTAGCATTTAGGAAAAAAAAACTTCCACCTGAAATCACCCGTCAAAAACAAATATTCCATAACTCGCTACCTAACCGTGCCAAAACTTAATCTCATTTGACAGATTAATTGCGTTGCTATTATACGGGCTGATAAGCATCCTGCAGTTAGTTCAGGTGTACTTCCTCCTGAAGCAAACATCACAGGGTGACATTCCTAAAATCTTTTTTACAGTATCTGTGAAATAAACAAGAACAATTTGCAGAGAGGGTTCAATTTAACCTCAGCACATCTTGGACAAAATCACCTCTTCAGATTCTTGATTGGCAAAAATACTTCATCAGTTTTCATTTTTAAAAGGAGTTATGTTGTTTCTTAATGATAAAAGGCTCAGTTTCTTGTCATGGCCTAATTTACACACTCTCAGACTTGATCACAGCCAAACTGTGAGGATTTAGAAGCACACTGACCCACGCTTTGATGTCAATGGCCCTTGTTTCCTCCTAGTCAGGAGGATTTCCCCTCTGTTGCTTTGTTTACTACCGGATGCCCTACAAGTATGAAAAGAAAAGAACGGTCGTACCAGCCGAAATGGAAATATTTCGATTTGTGCTGACAACTCGTTACGAGGTGTTGCTGAGATTACCTGGCACATTTTTTTAAGTGGCCACACCTCTTTTGCCAGAGCCTGAGAAAAGAAACCTAGGATCTGCACAACAGCGGAAACTGTCTGTGAGTGTTTAAGGTACTGTATTTTCACACCTCTAGGGTGCACTTAAAAGTCCAAAATTTTCTCTAATATGGTTGATGCGCTTTGCTAACGGATTGCTAACGGATGGCCAACATTGTAGTTCGGGCAGGCAGCGTCAGCACGAGTTACGTGACGATTTGGAATGAATTGTCGATGGTGATATAACAGCAAGCAGAATCAAAGGCTTGAGTGATGCATGTTGCGAGTTACAATGGATTGTGGATGACTGGGCTCAAGTGTCAGCACTGTTCGAGCTTTCGCCAAAGCTGGAATCAAGTTCCCAGAATACACAACTCTGACTGACAGTGGAGCCTAGCATGTTGAATGCCAAACTCTTTATATCAGAGTGTACCTTTGACCTCAATAAAGCATTATCATACTTAGTTTTGCTCATGCTGTCTTTAAAAAACATGCTAGTGCCAAGCCTAACATACGCTAGCAGCTAGCATAACATACGTTAGCGGATAGCATAACATACGCTAGCGGCTAGCATAACATAGGTATGCTAGCGGCTAGCATAACATACGTTAGCCTAGTGTCATGCTAGCGCCTTATCGGACTAGGCGTCCAATGTATTGACAAAAAACTGAAAATATACCCGCAAAGACTGCGCCCTATCACACGGTGCATTTTATAGGTGTGGAAATACGGTAGGGTGCAAATGAGTTTTGGTCATTGCATTCAACAGAATGTTTGCAGAAAACTAAATAACTCAATCCATTGACTGTGTTTCTAATGATCTCTACGAAATGTATCACCTATTTCCTTCAAATGACAAACATCGCCCTTCCTCAGCCAGGCAAACAGCATTAGTCATCCCCCTGCACTTGCACCTGCTCAATCCAATATGGTCATTGGTTTTCGCCACAATATGAACCAACCTTACAGATCCTGCTTTCCTCAGTTGCCGCCTTTGACTTGGCATCAAGTGTCCTGACAGCCTGGGACGCAGACTTGACTGACAGCTGGCAAGAGAGCGAAGGAAGTCCCTCGCTGGCCTTGAGTTCCTTCTGCCGGGACATGTAGCTGTGGGAGATGGCGGCAGCCCGGATAGCGCTTGGGATGGGGAGTGCAGTATGCACCGGCTTCACCGTGGAGGGTTGCCTGAGCTTGGAGGCGACGCCAACTATCGGCATGGCATGTATTGGCCTTTGCAAACCAACAATAAAAGAAACCACCACTGTGGATGGTTTGGATTGGTGAGAATAGAAAAAAAACACAAAAAGTTGAGAAAAAAGGAACAGTTTCCTCTCAGACTGAGAGGAAGTCAACTGTGCTCACTCTGTAGCCCAGAGCGAGCAGGACATTGAGAAAGAAACTCCTTTTTCATCCAATTCACTCGATCCTCCTTCTCCTCCCACATGCAACTCTCTTCCCTCCCCTTTCCCCCTCCCTCTCTCCCTCACACTGTCAGCAATACAAAGCAAAGACGGCCAGAGCAGTTCAAGGGGACATGAACTCCTCAGAGGGAGAATCAACACTTGGCAAAATAGTGATTGAGAAGACCTCACAGAGCGTGTTTGCATGTGTCTATTTGCTCGTGTGCTTTCTTCAGCGGAACTGAAGATCACTCAGACTGGAAGTAGTCCAACTTTTGTTCAACTCTAACTGGATGTGTCTCTAGTGTGTAGGGATCTAGTGTGCAAGGACTCCCGAAATTCTCAACCTTCACTTTTTCTCAGGGATTTCTGGTTTCTGGGTGAAATCTTGGTATCGGTCTTAAGCAAACCGTCCATTAAACAAAGGACTTACCGTATTTACTTGCACAAAAGCCACATTTGTCGAGCAAAAAATGATGACGGAATCAAGGGTATAGCTTATATGGGAATAAAAAGACTACATGCACGAAACTGTAAGGTGACAAAGACGAAACGCCGTAACACCATAATTCAAGACAATCCGGCCGATACGGTCATTTATTTCAAAATAGAGAAATGATAAACAGATAAAACGCAAAACAAAATTTATTTTGACATCAATGAATGAAATTCAAGAAAAAAAATGTATTTTGCATAAAACGTGAAAAAAAAAACCTCCCTTGTGCCTGTCACTGCTCGCTCAGTGTGTCACCATCTCACTTAGGGCGCCACCGTCTTACCTAGTTAAGAATGATCGTTAAAAATATCAGCCTTGATATCTGCGTAATGTGTATCCCATGCTATTATTACACCCAGAGACTTGTTGAAAACTATAACGCTACGGACACAGTTTCCTGGTTGTGCTTACGTTACTTCCTCTTTGAATTTGTCTATGTGCAGGCAATACCCTTCAGAACACAGAAAGGAAATTATTGTACTTTTGTGATTATGAAATAAAACTAAATTCCGCTTTTCTTTTTTTCTTCTTTTTATTTCTTGTTCGGAAGTGACCACTATTGCAGTGAAATTAACCACTGAAAAAAATCTAAATATTTTGACATTACAAGCAATTTGGCCACCACAACATCTTAAACTTCTGGTAAGAAAATTGTCTTTTCTGTCATTAAAAAGCATAAACTTACCGTATTTACTCGCATATTAGCCGCACCCTTAAAATGGTTGAATTTTACAATTTCTCACGTATAAGCCGCCCCGTGATTCACACTTTTCACCTTTAATAGGGAGTACAAATGTCTTACTTTGAAGGTAAAATTAGATACTGTATGAATCAAAAGCACATTATTAGGATCTCTATTAGGGAAGTTAATATGCCTGTCTTTGTAAATGCAGAATTTTAAATTATTCAATTTGAAAAAAGGAAGTAACATAAGCACAACCAGGAAGTGTGTACGTAGCGGTATAGTCTTCACCAAGTCTCTGAGCGCAAAAATAGTATGAGATACACATTACGCAGGTCATCATGGCTGATATTTTAATGATTGACCGCAACTAACAACTATTGGGATGTGCTGATATGGTAAACGATACGATCACATCAAGGCTACTCGCTTCTGGCCAGTCAGAGGGCATTTAACTAGGTAAGACGGAAGGTCCCTAGGTAAGATGGCGGCGCCTAGGTAAGATGGCGAGACGCTCTGAGCGAGCAGTGATGGGCAGAAGTACGTTTCTTTCAATGTCTTATGCAAGATACGTATATCTATTTTCTTAAATTTAATTCATAGACGTCAAAATAAAATTCCTTTAGCGTTTTATCAGTTTATCTTTTCTCTATTTTGAAACAAATGTCAGCACATCCCAATAGTTGTTAGTTGCAGTCTTGGTGAACACTATACCGCTACGCACACACTTCCTGGTTGTAATTACATTACTTCCTTTTTTCAAATTGAATAATTTAATATTTTGTATTTACAAAGACAGGCATATTAACTTCCTTAAGATATTAACTCTAATAATTTGCTTTCGATTCATACAGTATCTCAGAAATACCACGTGCGATGATTTTTCTCAAGATTTTCCCTTCAAAGTAACACATTTGTACTCCCTATTAAAACCATAAATATGGAGGTGAAAATTGTGAATCGGGGGCCGGCTTATACTTGAGAAATTCTAAAATTCAACAATTTAAGGCAATTTTAAGGGTGCGGCTAATACGCGGGGGCGGCTCGAATGAGCAACACCAATGAGTTCCTGCTGACACAGCAAAGTAAACTTTTCAACACCCAATTGCGTGCAGTTAGGATAAAAGACCAGGAAATACGAGAAAATTCGAACAGATCATTTTGTATGACCTTAAAACATATGGACTTGTAAAACTCACTCTTCGAGGAAATCTTTCACATACTTAGGAATCAATGCAATGTGAAATCACTATTTTATACCCCGGCACTACTTTTCATGTTGCTGTCAAGCCTTTTTGACGAGCCTGTGTCTAATATTGAACTGGAGTAGCGCCGGTTCCAACGTGTTTCCAATCACACACCAGCAGCTATCACCTAGAACAACACAACGGTACGTAAAAGGAGAAGCAGGGATCCAGCTCCGCTGCCAGCAGTGCTGCAAAAATTGGGGCTGACTTGGCGCTTATCCAAATTCTCAGGACTGTCTGGAAACCACTTTTGACATGTGGGTCGTTAGGACAGGTTTTGAGGAGGAGAAAAAAAGACCTGCACACGTGTTTGACCCAACAAAATGGGCATCGGTTGCTGAGAGGCGGCCAGGTACTCGCATGATCAAGAAGCTGGCTTCGGTAACATAGCCTTGAGTGTCTTCATTTAATATTGGAGACAAGTTCCAAAGTCAACAGAAGCAGGGCAGATCTCAGGTCTTCTTCTATCTACACAAACTGTGAAAGGCCAGTCAGTCCCTTTGTGCTTTGCCGCTACGGATGACTGTGTTGTGACACAATGTCACAGCCAACTATGCCAAAGTTGAAATGTCAAGATCAGTGGTTGAGCACAATTTGTTATCAGAATTCAGGATCTCATCTCATCTCATTTTCTGAACCGCTTGATCCTCATTAGCGCCGTGGAGGGTGCTGGAGCCAATGCCAGCTGTCTCCAGGCCAAAGCCAGGGAAAACCCTGAATCGGTGGCCAGCCAATCACAGGGCCCAAGGAGACGGACAACCATGCACACTCACGCCCATACCTAGGAGCGATGTAGAGTGTTCAATCAGCCTACCATGTATGTTATGTTTGTGGAATGTGGGAGGAAACCGGAGTACCCGGAGGAATGCCACGCAGGCCCGGGGAGAACATGTAAACTCCACACAGATGGACCGACCTGGACTTGAACCCAGGACCCCAGAGCTGTGAGGCCGACGCGCTAACCACTCGCTCCACCGGGCACCTATGAATTCAGGATTTTGTTTTTAAAAAATAAATGAAAAAATAATCTTTTTATTCTCTTAGAGAAAAAACATCTATTTGCAGTTTTCCATCCCACGAAAACCCCTCCTAATATCAGGTTTATTATATTTTCCACACCCTGAGTTTATGTGGACATGAGTAGAGAGGTGCCCAAACGAAATATGACTCCATTACCATGACTGTGAAAACAAACACTCCAGGGTGCTGGAGATAACAAGGGTGCCTAGTGCAGGGTCAAACACATTCTCCCCTCTCAGCAGGCACAGCTCTAACACAGCCCCTATGGGACAGGAGATAGATAGACATACACCTGGTCCTGTCAACACTGAGTGCTATCAGTTAACCGCAGGTTGGATGGCGTGGAAATTAAGTCAACATATGCCAAAATGGTGGCTGGGACTGCAAGACCCCTTCACTTTTTATTCACTTGTGCCAAACAAGAAAAAAAAGAAGTTTACAAGAATCTCAATGGCTGACCAATGATCGGAATGTTTTGAGTACAGTAAACACCTTTAAAATATTGACAAGGGTAGCCTGTTTGAACCAAACAAAGCCTCAAGCCACGATGTAGTTAAGCCTCATTAATTTTTAATGTGCGGAAAGGCGCACGTGGCTTTTAACCATCAACTCCTGTGCTGTAATAGGGAAGGCTTGTTTGTTTGCCCATTTGCAAAAAAAAATAGTGATCATCTCAAGTTCTTCGGACTTGTGCTCATTAGCGCCGAGCCTCGTTTTCAAAGTCAGCAATTTAACGCCACCGTTTGATTAAAGGGGGACGCGCTGTGGAAGAAAAAAAGTGCTTTCAGCCCTGGAAGCTAGCGGAGTGTCACCGGGCCCAGATGTGAATGCGATGCCGCGCCGCTCTGCGGTCAAGCGTTCAAACCTACAACTGCCTGCATCCACTCTGCAACATCTCATTATCTTTTAACGTTCTGCTTGCTTGTAAATAATCCCAAGAAACATGCAGCTATATAGCTCACGAGAACTGTTTTTGAGGCAGCCCGGTGGGGCGAGTGGTTAGCGCATCGGCCTAACAGCTCTGGGGTCCTGAGTTCAAATCCAGGTCACGTTCACCTGTGTGGAGTTTGCATGTACTAGCCTACGTGGGTTTCCTCCGGGTATTCCGGTTTCCTCCCACATTCCAAAAACATGTATAGTAGGCTGATTGGACACTCTAATGGGTTTCCTCCGGGTATTCCGGTTTCCTCCCACATTCCAAAAACATGTATAGTAGGCTGATTGGACACTCTAAATTGCCCCTAGGTATGGGTGTGAGTGTGCATGGTTGTCCGTCTCCTTGTGACCTGCGAGCGGCTGGCCACCGATTCAGGGTGTCCCCCGCCTCTGGCCCGAAGTCAGCTGGGATAGGCTCCAGCATCCCCCGTGACCCTTATGAGGATAAAACGGTTCAGAAAATGAGATGAGAACTGCCTTTGAAACTAAATAACGTATTTTCCGCACTATAAGGTGCACTGCATTATAAGGTGCACCTTCAATGAATGACACACACAAAAAAATTCCATAAGTAAGGCGCACCGCACCGCAATATATGGGCTTACAGTAGAGGCTGGGGTTACGTTATGCATCCACTAGATGGTGCTGCGCTAAAGGCAATGTCAACAAAAGTCAGATAGGTCAGTCAAACTTTATTAATAGATTACAAATCAGCTTTCTGACAACTCCATTCACTCCCAAAATGAATAAAAAACGGTTTTATTATTTTCTTTGAGGTAAAGCAATAGTTTTTTTCGTGACACGGTTTATCTTTTAACAAGCAGGGGGGACCTGCTTGTTTAGAACCAAAAGACAATTGTTGTGCTATTAAAAAATCTCTTTTGAAAAATGGGTGTTTAACAAATAAAAGATTTGAGTTTACACACTTCGAAAAGGTGAAGAAATGCAATCACTCGTCTATTAGGATCTGACAGCCGTTTCTGGCCACCATAAAAAAAAATCAACTCTCTACGTCGCACGGTTTGGACAAACGTAGTGAAAAAATCTTAACATACACACACTCACACACCCATAAATCACGCTTTATAAGGATTATAGACAACAGCAAGCTATAACATGTAAGTGCAACATTTATATTACATAGTGGAGGGGAACTTTTCCTCCATTCAGTACACGTAAAAAACATTCTGATACTGTTACGGTACATTAAACGTTAGTGCAATCACAATATAGTAACACTCGTAAAAGTGTAAAGCAACGTAAACCGGATGTTTGGACGCCGGACGTTTGGTCGCCGGACGTTTGACAACATGACAGAGTTTACTGTTGAAACCAGCTCTCAAAATTATATTCATGAGAGAGAGTTTAATATCTAAATATATACTGTTGAAACCAGCTCTCAAAATTATATTCACCCGGGCAACCAAACGTCCGGCGACCAAACGTCCGGGCGACCAAACGTCCGGCGACCAAACATCCGGGCAACCAAACGTCCGGCGACCAAACTTCCGGCGACCAAATGTCCGGCGACCAAACGTCCGGCGACCAAACGTCCGGTCACGCAATAACATTAATAACTCAATATTGTTCACGCGGGTGAAGCGTGCATGCTCTCACGTACACAATGAGGCACTATAACATTCACCATATGAACAACATTGTTCAACTGTAAACACAAAAGAAACGCGTAAAGCTCACTTTATCAGTTAATTCCTCATCTATGAATCTCTGGAATTCTTCATCTTCAGTGTCCATATTGAACAGCTAGGCGTATGCGGGATCCAACACGCCAGCCTCCGTCTCATCAAATTGTCATTAATCGAGTCCGTGTCGCTTTGGTTGTCTGGCAGCTGAGTGACAATTCCTGCCTTCCTGAAAGCTCGAACCACATTTGAAACTGATATATCAGCCCAGGCATTTATGATCCACTGGCAGATAGTGCTGTATGTCGTCCGGCGCTGTCTTCTATGGAGGAAATGGACTCGGCGGCCGCTTGCCCTAGTTGCGAAATATTGATCCATACGTATATAATATATATTTTGCAGTCTAGCTTTGAATGCTCTGTTGACGCCAATCTAGCGGCTGGATTTCTTTTGTCAATCCACGCGGAATGACGGCGAGCACACTAATTTGGTGCTCGCCGTCATTCCGGGTGGATTGACAAAGGAACTATATATCTCAGCTTGCACCGCACACGGGGGAAAATTGAGTCGCCTGCTGCTTACTGTAGTTGTGAGACCTGTTGCGTATCAATAGTGGTCCATATATAAGGCGCGCCGGATTATAAAGTGCATAGTCAGCTTTTGAAATTATGGAAAGCTTTTAGCTGCGCCTCATAGTGCGGAAAATATGGTACATAAAAGCAAACGGCTGTAGGAGATCTCTGCGATGTTTTGATTTATGGGACCGTGAGGAGGAAGAGAAAGGCCTATAGTCATCTAATTGTACAGTCGGACTTGTGCAGAAACTATTCAACGTTCTGACAAGGTCCAAGAATGTGGAGAAAAGCCCTATGATTGTGTGTGTGTGACAAGACAGTGACTGCCTGTGTGAGTTCCTGTCCGCTGACTAAAACTGTGGCGGCTGTGCATCCTGTGACTGGCCACGCTTCCCCCCTAAGATCCTCGAGCTTTCAGAGTGTTGTACCTGTTGACAAAAGGGGCAAACTCGCAGCAGATGAGGCTTCAGTTCATATAAAAGATGTTGCACAGATGTCAACCAAGCTTCTCATTAGGTTGTGTATTCACATTACTGGCTCACTGTTTAGCCATTCAGACATCAACAAGTAAATATCTTTGATAGCATTAAAGAAAGTCTCTCCATTCGTTGGGTCTTTGCAAGAGAAATGCCAAAGCCAAAGTAAAACGCTCGATTGATATTTTGTCAGAACACATTGTGCCATATGTGAACAACAGGCACCGTGCTATAAACCTAAAATGCAGGATGTTCTATCATATGTGTTGTTTCATTTCCTCTTTTACCTGATTAACCACCACAGCAGCATTGTTTTTCAAAGTACATTCCTCCATTTATGCCACCTAAAAGCTAACCTGACATAGATGAACGAACATGTGAAGACATCTAATAGGTTAGAAGCTCCCTGTGAATTGCAGCTGAATTAGCAAGATATATATTTTTGACCAGCCTTACAAGGCTGACAGTATTCTAGACACAAATCAGGCGCCCACTTAAAGGCTCTTCATAGAAATATTGAAGGATGTGTAATTAGACGAAAGAGCATCTTGACATTGTGTTCTGAACCGAGCAGACTCCGTGGAGCACTTTCAATTATTTATGTCCCAAACCTAACTTCACAGATGAACTGGATAAGTGCAAACAAGAGAATATCGACAGTTCTCCTCAAACACAGAGCCAGCAGCCATTTGTATTTGCATGATGTTCACTGGTACTGCAATAAGAATAAAGGGTTACAACAGTGGTGGACCGTCAAGCCCTGGAATGCCTTCTCTGCTGGCCTAAAAAATATCTGAATCACAGACTGATGTTAATTATTATATCTTGTCCATGAATACTTATTAAATAATTCCAAATTGTCTATCAGCTTCCTTTCATTGCTTTTCCCCTGGTTGTGCTGCTTCCAGATGTGTTTTCATATTTAAGTATCTACCCCAATCACATTTCAGCCATTATTTGTTGCCAGGGCCAGAAATCTGCCTTGAGGCCTTCACAATCAGTTCTGCAGGCTTTGCTGACAAAAACAAGCGTCGATAAAACTGTTGCTTTAACAATCAGATTTCGAGTTGGCGACACCAAGGCCTTCTCACAGGCGTAGGGATACGTCATCGATTTCACCAACTATCATTGGCTAGTGATAGATTGGACTAGCCAGAGCTACCAAACTGTATCTGGATCGAGCTGCACAAGCAAATATATTGTTGTGTTGACTTAATAGTGGTTTTGTCATCCCGCAATGGCTGAAGGAGGAGAAGAAATTGATTTGTTTGCAGATTTACTGTCAAAGCCATTTTCAAGATGGAGTTTTGAAGAAAAGCTGGTCATCATTAAGAAATGTCGGACAACTCCGAAGCAAGCAAGCCTGTCACCACCGGGAACTAACATTTTCAGCACTAAATCGAATAAAATCTTATGCCAGAAATACGACAGGACAGGCTCGAGTTTCAGCATTAGCTTCGATGGCGATAGAAAAGAAGGAGAAAAGAAAGGAGGATGGATTTTGTGTACAGATAAAAAATATTTTTGATTAGTAAAATATGGCTATATTCCTAAATTATATTTAAATTGTGTGAAGTTATTATTGATGTTTTTTTATGTGTCGAAGCTGTAGATGCAGTAAAGGTTTTATAGTCATAAAATAGTTTTTGAGGGTTGGATTGATTCAGATATAGAATTGAAGGCGTCAGATTGAAATTCACGGCCCGCCACTGGGTGACAATGACCTTGAAAGCTAGCCCCGTGAGTGATGGTCTTTGTTTTTGTCTTGTGCTAAAAGGAAGTGAATCCAACTGGGGAGAAAAGGGCAAATTGCAAAGCTGCCAGAAAACATGTAATCCCTATACTTCCTATTTGGCCCCGGACAAATGGCCATGCAAGGGTTTAACAATTTCAACATGGAAGTAGCTAAGATTAAATAAATAAGAGGCACGTGATCAGAAATGCTGAGCATCATTTGGAGCTTTACTCGCGGCACTCTGTCTCGATAGAAAGCAAAGAGCTTGGCTGTTGTAACTCCTGCATGCGTCACTCTGATGAAAACTAAACAGGACTGAGAGCGGACCACCGCGACCAAGAAGCCCACCCCGCCCCAATGCCTGCTTCCCCCGGCGCTGTTGCTTGGGAATTGTCCAATTAAGGACTTCTGCTTGTGCGCCGTGCCTAGGCTGGCTGCCACGAGGCGGACGAATCCCAAACAGTCGGGTCAGTGGAGTTAATCTGGCTTTCAAGGGCCTGACAGGGATATTGTTTGGGACGTTTCTTGCTGACACTTCATTGGCACTGGGTGGGCACTGGCGCGTGGGTACAGCACTATAAAAGGCCAGTTAAGCACTCTGCTTTGTCCTTGTCACCTCTCACATGACCTAGTGCCATTTTAAAGAGTACATGTAAGCGAGGTGGATACTCTTTCCACTTGCTGCAGGCATTTGAGGTACGGTTAGCAATAAATTCACTGAAAATATATATATAACTCAAAGGTGAAATTGCCATGCTGCACCTCGCTGGGCAGTGTGCCACCATAATGAAAGTGCGACAAGACTCTTGTGGGAAGTATAAAGCCCTCTGAGAGGAGGACCTGTGTTAAAATTTTATAGATGCAATGGAATTCTGAAGTCGAACTGAAACAGTTCTGACAATTACAACTTACCGTTTGAATAACTTGGAAATCTGGTATGTAAATCCATCAGGTTTCAGTTTACTACTGTAGGGTTAAGAAATTGACAATCGTTGCAACAGCATGAAGTTAGAAATGTCTGTCTGCTGTTTTGGTTCAAACAAGATTTTTCTTTTGCAAAAATAAATAAAAATTGTAGGTCGATTTCCTGCCAAAACCATCCAGCAAAAGAAATTCATAAAAAGCTATATGGATATTTTGGCCTTTGGACTTTCTTTTTATATTCATCGCAGGAACTGAACGATCCACTAGAAGCAAAGACTGAAACCCGGAACTGATACCAGTCCCAGTAAACAAAAATCAGGCGCTGTAGTGATTTACAGCACAAAAAACAGTAGGACTCTCAACAATGTCAGTTTATCAATAGGCATATTCTTTTTACGGTTTGACGGCTTTGTACTTACTACGTAGAGCCAGGATTTCCTACCTGATCATAACCTTTAATCAGTGGCGGGGCATGCATTTCACATCTATGCCTTCAGTATTGCTACGACTAAATCAATCCACCCCTCTATATTTATAACTATTTTATGGCTATGAAACCTTTACTGCAGCTACAGCTGTGACACATAAAAGGCATCAATAATAACCTCATACAATTGAAATATTATTTCGGAATATTACCACATTTTATACACCAAAACTGCTGTATGAAAAGGCCAAAAATCCCATCAAAAATGAAAACCCTAGACATAAAGGCTGTTAACATCTCATCCAAACAGCCAGCAAATGCTCTGCTTGACTGGTGGACATTGAAATTAACACAAACACGAGGATAACAATAACAACAATAACAAAAAATGAAATGTGTGTGCCTCTATATAAGAAGGAAAAATGGGCTTCAAGTTTGAACACATGCCCGAAATGGAGACCTTGCTGGTGTTCACTTAAAAGTTGCTGCTGTCAACAGGCTTGATACTATAACTGTTAGTCGCTTCAGTGCTGCGGGCCCACATGAAAAAGATCAACTCTCACGGGTCCGTGTTAGCAGGTCTCCACGCTCCCTGCCCACGTTTCATGGAAACATGAGAGTTCCTTCTTGGACGATTTGAAGCCACCTTTCCTTGGCAGCTGTGAAAGAACAGCTTTGGCATTATACATACTTCTTTCTGCTGTCAACACCCCTGAGTCGGAGGACATCATTTTCAACTTCTAAACGGCAGCTCACGTTATGATAATATTGAACAATAACACGAGTCCTCAATTTGATGATCCCTGTGGTCGAGTAACTTCATCCTGGCAGTACACCACACATCTAACAGGGGCAGAGTCTGACTTTTAATTTAGCACATTTGGATGTGAGGACCAATCGAATAGAGTAATAACTCGAAATACGAGTGCCCCGACATACGAGCAATTTAAGATACAAGTAAAATTTTGAGCAAATATTTATCGTGAGATATGAGACAAATTTTGATATACGAGCATACAGCGGACACGCGAGGCGGCTCATAACAACATCATGGGCACTGTCTTTCGGGTCGCACCTCCCTTGTGTAATATCTCTACGAGCACTGGGCGGAACGTTGCATTTTATCAGTGTTTTTTCCCGTTAGTCAGTGCGAATGGCGGAGCTTGTTTGCTAATACGAGAGGAGTACTACTTCCAGGGCAAGCTGGCAAGTGCTTGTGCGTTATCCTATTGTGAGGACATTTGTGTGCATCATTTTGGGAATATTTTGAAGGGAAGAAGACAAAAGCAAACAACCCTCGATAGGTTGCATCTGAAAGTCAGGGTGGATGTATCTCGAGGTACCACTGTACATTCCAAAGAGCTTTTGGATTGGGACAAAAGCCAAGAAAGCACCCCAAATGCATCAAATAAGAGGTTTACATGTCCAAGTCTGCATAGCTTGTATTTAGAGGTTTGAAAAATCTCACAAGCCCGTGTTAGGGAATCTTCCAACTTTTACAAATTTTGCACAATTATTAGTTTAAAAGTGTAAACAAGACATCATCATACTAAAATACACAAGGGGACAATTCAAGCAATGTTGATCATTATAACATCCAGTTTCCCTCTTTTATCCTGTGTTTAGTGTTACATTTTATGAGCTTTAGGGGGTTATAGTATATTGTTTTAATGGCTAATAATACGGCTGGATCAAACGCTGTGCTGCCAAGCGTTATTTTTCGAAATTGTTTGCTTTTAAATGCAAATATATGTATAAAAATACAAATCATTCCAAATGGTTTGGAGGTCCTTTCCGATCAATGGCACAGATAGAACCAATGTTTCCACATGAAAAAAAGATACTGAAACATACGTAATCTTCTACATAGAAACTGACATTGAAAGACATTGAAGGCAAAATAATTCTAAGCCATTATAAATTGGGAATTGTTGCATTGTCTGCCTTCACGTGTTCCAAGACCATTTGTTGGCAGTTCTTGTGTTTCAAACCCACTTGTTTTGAATGTTGTCTGAACTACGATTGATCCCAAAGGGAAGTTGGTCACAGTTTCACCTCCAAGTTTGAGTAGTTCCGAACTAATGCTATCAGGTTTTGCAGAATTTTTCCCACCAAAGTCTAAATTCCAAGCCAGGAATTTGGGGTCGGACGCTCCCCTTGCACTCATAAAGCACTTTCTGCTTCCGTGAGACAAATGTATTTCAAGCAATATAACAGAAAAACGCATCACAACCCTGACATTCCCGCTCAGTCAGCCACCGGTAATTACGTCGCTACGAGCCGGAGAACAAACAACTGGATATTTGTGTTTGCGTGTGCTAAAAATGCAAATGAAGGGAAATGGAAAGGGTAGGGGGTGCCAATGCATTAAAACGACTCTCTAATTTGTTTTGGGCTCATTAGCCTGCACACACAGTCCTCCCTACTAGATTGGAAATAAATGGTTTAGCCCTTTAACCGCAATGGATGAAGAGAATAATCGCAGTTCTACATGCTGCAGGATGACGTATCGGATGAGTGCTTCCTCATCAGCATAGTTCGGCTATATTAATGTCCAAAAGTCATTCAGTTGAGACAATGAGACTTATCCATTTATCACTTCATTAGACCGCCCTCATCTAAAATGAAGAGGAAATGAACCACATTACTATTTTTCTTCTTTTTTTTTTCCTCATCCACTTTTTACACACTGTAATAGTGACTCAAGGAAAATGAAACCGGGAATTGGATGTCTATCACTGTCAATGGCAGGCAATGATTGAAGCACAAGAATATTTTTCTTGTTTTTTGGCACTCCATTTTAAGTGTGGAATAATAAGCAGTTGGCTGCCTTGAAAATGATTCCTATTATGCTGCTCTGTGTTTCGCTGTTTATTCTGGCCAGCCTCGAGCGTCCCCAGTTTAAATAATGGTGAGCTGGTTAAGTAACACACCATGAGAAAGTTGTGCATTCCTTTGACTTATGTACTCCTCCCTTTTTTTCCTCCAACGCTTCTTCTTCTGATGTACATTTTTGTATTTCATTTTTTAGCTGACAGCAATAATTACACACTACTACTGTAACTTAAACTTTAATTCTGGTTTGTTACATCTGGGGATGTATTTCAGCAGATTTAGTCTGAGTTTATTGCAGTAAAATGAGATAGAATGCTTTAAAGGATGACTGGAACAAACCAACCAAAGGAGCAAAAATAGTGCACATCAATTTGAATATCTCATCTCAGTGGGGATGCAGGGGGTGCTGGAGCCTCTCCCAGTTGACCAGGAGGCGGGGGACACCCTGAGTCGGTGGCCAGCCAATCACGGGGCACAAGAAGGCAGACAACCATACACACTCACACCCATACCTAGGGGCAATTGTGAGTGTCCAATCAGCCTACCATGCATGTTTTTGGACTATGGGAGGAAACCCACGCAGGCGAACATGCAAACTCCACACAGGTGAACGTGACCTGGATTTGAACCCCGTACGCCGGAATGTGAGGCTGACGCGCTAACCACTCACGCCACCGGGCCTCAATTTGAATAAATCCGTAGAGGGAAAAGAGAGGAAAAAAACTTATTCAAGGCAAGCAAATTAAAGCCACCAAAGGAGGGAGGGAATGTGGAGGAGCGAGATATGATTCAGCATTAAGGCACTGCCGAAGTGTGGAACGGCAAAAAGTTTGCACAGCCTCTCTAATGCTGGTCAAGTGCGGGTGCAGGAGCTCTCACTGGAACACAGTATGATATTAACACAGCTAAAATGATTTTTTTAGACTCAGGCAATTCCAAAAATAACAATGCATGTCATGCGTTCCTCTTTTGAGGGTGCACACAAGATGGAATATGCAGTTTTCCACCCTTTAATGACATTTGGAAGGGCTATTTGTGAGATAGGGGAACATATTGAGGCCAGTGTTTGGTCTAATGTAAATGAGTGGGCCCCCCCAGATCAGAGGCACATCTCCCCCCTCCTCTTCCTCTTCCTTCCCCTCTCCCAACCCCCCACACGTCACCACAGGGGACATCATCCAGCTCCCCCACCGGCCTCTCCATTACTGTTGATCAGGTGATAGGACAGCTTAAGAACATCAAGGCAAGGAAGGCTCCCGGGCCTGATGGCCTCAGCTCCAGACTATTGAACGACTGTGCGGATCAGCTTGGAAGAGTAATTCTGCATATTTTCAACCTCAGTCTCAGTCTGCAGAAGGTCCCCACCTTGTGGAAGACTTCCTGTGTGGTTCCAGTAGGACTAACCTCTCACCTGATCAAGACAATGGAGTGAATCATCCTGAACCACCTCGGCTCCCTGGTGAATACAGAGCTGGACCCTCTGCAGTTTGCCTATCGTCCAAGCATTGGTGTGGAAGATGCAACCTTCTGCCTAATGTCTCTTTCACACGGGGATCACGGGAAGCACGGCGAGAGTCATGTTTTTTTTTTACTTCTCCAGTGCTTTAAACACCATTCGGTCTGTAATACTGAAGGGGAAACTGGAAGAGGCTGGAGTAAAGCACCACCTTATCAAGCCCAGGGCCAAGAGATTGGCGGCACCATTTTCTCTTTTGATAAAAGACAAAGGTTTCCACACACTTTCTTATCTGCAAGTGTCCCGATAACAAAAAATCAAAGGAGCAACTCAAGGGTGAACTGTGAACTGTTGTTTCCTCACTTCCCTTCTCTTTTTCGAGTGCTTTACCTCCTTCGGCCACTTTTTCCTCCATCCAATTTCAAGTGTTTAATTCTCTTTGGTCAACAATATAACTTTCATCTAAATGGTTTCAATTGGTTTCCATCTGTTTTATGCGTATATTGATATTAGAGATGGCAAGCCTTCACATACAGGTCCGGGAACTGCAGTTTTAGAAAGAAGGCAGACCAGTGTGCCACAACCCACTCTTCAATCATCAAGTCAGACGCCACAAATGTTAAGTGACTCCATTTCACTCCGGCTCCATTATCTACACGCACATTAAATTCTAGATGAAGATGAAATCACCCCACTACATCGGTTTAATACATCTGAGGGCAGCAAATCGGCATGTACTAACTGCTAACCACTTTCATCGCTTTTTTTATACCTCACTAATTTTGTTCTACATAAATCTTTTATGACTACTTATTTATGTGTCCACTTTATTGTGATGCTTTAAATCTCATCGTACTTGTATTGTCATGTTTTGTTGGGGTTTTGGGTGGTTGTGCGCGTGTTTTCCCTTGTGTGTGCTGTCCAGGTGATTCTGTGCTCTTTTGTCCCTCCGGGCTCCCTTTTCCTTAAGTGGCAGGTGTGCGTGATTCATAATAAGCCCTCATGTGTGCATTTATACTTTGCGTTCTGGTAGAGGGATTATTGCTTTGCTTTGGTCATGTCGTCTCCCCGTCAGTGTGCATATGTGCTATGTTAGGTGTGTTTCATTGTTGATTTTTATTAAGTTTTTGTTTGTATGGCTACTTTCTGTTAGTTCTTATTAAAGCCTTTAGTTTTGTGCACCATCACTCTGTGTGTCGTCAACTCCCTGCATTCCTAGGTTCTACTTCGCAGCGCACCCGAAGCGAATCATGACATGTGACAATAAAGGCATTCAATTCAATGTACCTGCCGATCGAAAAAGTAGCCCAGCCTTAACGCAAACTTTTCATTCTCATTAAGAAGTGTCAGTTTACTTTCCCTGCACCGACCGAAGTCGGTAGAATGTTAAACGCATTTATGTAATGTAACAACAAGATATGTCAGTTAATTTGTAGTACAACACACTAGCGCAATTATGCTATAGGAATGAGTTACATTTTGAATATAAACTGTAGAGTAGCTTCTTTATCTTTAACATATTTTGTCAAAATAAAGTGTGTCCTGAAGGTTATTCATGGCATATTTCTCGAAACGGGATCTGTACGCAGCTGAATACTAATTAAAACACCAACTATTAAAGCAGACATTCACAAACGAACAGGCAAAGTCTATGACTAGAACGTATTCAAAGCTAAAGAACCTGATACGGCTGCTCCAGAAGCTTCAAACAGAGGATTGTGATTCTGTATCAGTACTTTGGCTGATCCAGAATACCATTTGCCACAATAATGTCGTGTGGACATATATGAGTATATCCGCTGATGTTGACAAGAGGAGTCATGTGTCAGATTGCAAGAGTTGATCGCCTCACCATTATTTCCAGAATGGCGCTTGGAAATCTATATTCATGAAGGTAATGTTTTATGCTTTAAAGTCTGCAATATGGGCAGCACAGCAGCTGAGTGGTTAGCGCTTCGGCCTCACAGTGGGTGAACTGGGTTCAAATGCAGGTCGGTCCACTTGTGTGGAGTTTGCATGTTCTCCCCAGGCTTGCGTGGGTTTTCTCCGGGTACTTCGGTTTCCTCTCACATTCCAAAGACATGCATGGTAGGCTGATTGGACGCTCTAAATTGACCTCCTGTGATTGGCTGGCCACCAATTCAGGGTGTCCCCCGCCTCTGGCCCGAAGTCGGCTGGGATAGGCTCCAGCACTCCCCGCGATCCTAGTGAGGATAAAGCGGTTCAGAACGTGAGTGATAGAGAGAGAGAGAAGCTGAACAAGACGAGATGAGAAGTCTGCAATATGTGAGCGTAGCTTTCAATAGAGGTAAAAGTAATAGCTTGGCACAGCAATATGGGGGCATAAGGGTTAAAGCTTAGTTCTACTGCATAAGCAAGCGTCATGCTCTAAAGTTGCTTCACCCTTCCTTTCTTGAGTAGACCTTGAAAACACACCGATTATATCCCCCCAACCGTGTGTGGTTATGTTACTAAAGTTCTCTCGTTTGCGAGAACAATTGGATAGCTTTTCCTCACAATAGTGCAGTTTTTGAGGGATTTTGCACGCTCTCGCTTAAATGAGCTTTGTTTTCATTTGAATTCATTGTGTTCACTCTTCAAATATGGGTATACTGTATTTTCTCGCATATTAGCCGTATAAGCCGTACCCTTAAAATTGCCTTAAAATCATTGAATTTTACAATTTCTCTCGTATAAAATGCCCCGATTCACTATTTTCACCTCCATATTCATGGTTTTAATAGGGAGTACAAATGTGTTACTTTGAAGGAAAAATCTCAAGAAAAATCATCGCACATGGTATTTCTGAGATACTATATGAATCGAAAAGATCGTCTGCTGGATTGCACAGTCCAAAAGGGTGTTCTCTGTACGTAGACAAATTAAAAAAGGAAGTCACATGAGCAGTACAACCAGGAAGTAGTTTCTGGGTGCAATTATATCATGAGATATGCATTACGCAGGTATCAAGGCTGATATTTTAATGATCGACCGCAAAACCTTTGATCAGCCTAACAACTATTGGGATGTGCTGACAATCGTAAACACTACAAAACATGTATCAAGGCTACTCGCGTCTGGCCAGTCAGAGCACGTTTAACTATGGTAAGATGGCGGCGCCCTGAGCGAGCAATGGCAGGCACAAGTAAGTGAGCTTTTTCATGTTTTATGCATTTTTTATACGGTTTACGTCCAAATAAATTTTGTTTAGCGTTTTATCTGTTTGTCTTTTTTCTATTTTGAAATAAAGGACCTTATCGGCCGCATTGTCTTGCATTATGGAGCTTCGTCTTTGTCACCTTGCAGTTTTGTGCATGTAAAGTCTAATTTGTGCGCATATAAGCCGTAGCCTCGATTCAGACATCATTTTTTGGGGCGACAAATACGGTGTATATGCGAGAAAATGCAGTACAGATGCTCCCCTACTTACGAACGAGTTAGGTTCCGAGCGATTGTTCATAAGTTGAATTTGTTCGTAAGTTGCTCAGTGCTATATTTTGTATTATAATTAATGTTTAAGGCCTATATAAGTATATTGAAGCCTATATAAGTATATTGAAGGTTTATATAAGTGCATTTGTATGTTTAAGGCTTGTATAAGTAACACGCATTGGTTTGTACTGAAAAAAAAAACATTTAATAAAATGGAGAGAATACATACAGTACTGTATACATACATTAGAGAGAGAGGGAGAGAGAGAGAAACTTACTAGAAACTGGCCGAAAGAAGCTATCTAATGACGATTGCAGTTTTCTTTTTTTCATCATAAATGATGCGGTAGCACTGTATGGGATCATTCAATTGATTCGCAAACTTTGTGCAACGTTCAATATTTGGGTCCTGCTGCTCGATCTTTATGTTTATAAATGGTACTGACGGTCGAACGATTCAAGTTGTATTCCCGTGCAATGCGCATCAAGGTTCATTATTATTGCCACTCATTTCAAATGAAATGGCTTGCCTCTTCCTTGCACCTCCCTCAATAGAAGCCTTTCGCTTTTCACCAACCATATTCAATAATGGATGCACGAGATATTTAATGATACAAATGAAAAAGGTTCTTTGCACACTGGAGATACGTTCACGCACTTCCGCATTGCAATGAATTGGACAGAAGAAGGTAGATGCTGGGTGAGCGGAAAGAAGCACTACTCGGAAAAAAATACAAAATCGAACTTACGAACATTTTTCGACATAAACGCAATTTGCAGACATGTTCGTATGTACCGTTGTTCGTAACTCGAATGTTCGTAAGTAGGGGAGCATCTGTAGTCACAAAATATAAATGCCTTCGGTTAGTATTGATGCTTTTTATGTGTCGCAGCTGTAGCTGCAGTAGTGGTTTTATACCCATAAAATAGTTTTTGAGAGTTAGATTGATTCAGACATAGCTGAAGGCATCGGTAGGAAATTCACGGCCCGCCACTGCATTTCTGTAATTAGAAAGCATCAGTTTATCATCAAGATAGACTTATTTCTTCTTTCAAATTAAATAATTTGATATTTTGCATTTACAAAGACAGGCATATTAACTTCCTTATGATATTGACCCTAATAATGTGCTTTTGATTCATACAGTATCTCAGAAATATTTTTCTTAAGCTTTTCACTTTAAAGTAACACATTTGTACTCCCTAGTAAAACCATGAATATGGAGGTGAAAATTGGGAATCAGGGGGAGGCACTGTAAAATTCAAAAATTTTAAGGGATTTTTAAGGGTGCGGCTTATACGCGCTGGAGCCTAACTGAGCCTACACCGTTAGCCGGATTAGATGAGCCTACACAGTTTACTACACCATCTTAATTAGCCGAATTCACACCATTAGCGATGTTACCCTGTTCTACACGTCCATTAGCTGAGCCTACTCGTCCCTTTGCCAGACTTAAAACTCTTAAAGATGAATCAGCAATGGGTGAGTCTCAGAGTGATTTATGCGGACCTACGTGTCCGTTAGTCGGACTTTCAACTGTTCAAACTGAACCAGCGGCGGGTAAATCCCAGAATTATTTCTATCTAAGAAACATTGTATTTAAGAAAAGAGACATGGTCATCTGTACAGCACCCTTAACCAAGAAAAGGTGCTATGGGACCCATGACATAAACCAAAAGGACTGCTCGGTGGTCATTTAAATATCAGAAGCATCTTGCCATAGTGTGACCAAATTCATCATTTATTAGGTAACTCAAACCTTGATTTTTTTGGTTAACCGAAACCTGGCTAAATGAATTTCACCGATAGTAGGATTGCAGATACCGGGTTACAATATCTTCAGAAGGGACCGTGTGGGAAACCGTGTCGGGGAATGATGTTCTATGTTAGAGAACACCTTAAATGTAAGCAGATAGAATGGGTCAACGTACAGAACCTTGAATGCCTCAGCCTTAAAATACTACTATCCCCACAGATGTCAATAACTTTGATTGGCATATATAGACCTCCATCCTTCTCTAATCTATAATCCTTATAAAGCGTGATCTATGAATGTGTGTGTGCGTGTGTATGGATATGTTAGGATTCTCTCGCTACGTTTGTCCAAATCGTGCAACGTAGAGAGTTGAAATTTTAAGGCTGATTGGTCGTAAGGTAGTACGCCTTTCGCTGTCATTTACAAAGTCATTTTCGGAAGAATTTCCGCCAGCAAGTTTACAGATGCTCCCCGTAAGACTTTTTTCCCTGTCGTTACGGGAAGAGTCGGCGAGGCACGATGCTGCCGGCTGCGCTGACCCAATTTAGTTGTAAGGTAGGACGCCTTTCCACGTCATTTAAAAACGTCATTTTTGGAAGAATTTCCGCCAGCGAGTTTCTAGGTCCCCCCGGAACACCTTTTTTTCCTGTCGTGACTGGAGTTATAAAACATCCACCCATCCATAAATCACACTTTACCATTATCCTTAATCCTTATAAAGTGTGATATATGGATTAATGTGTGTGCACCTGGAAACAAGCTTGCGGAAATCCTTCCGAAGATTACGTTTGTAAATGACGTGGAAAGTCGTCCTACCTGACAACTACAGACTCCCCTACTTACGAACGAGTTAGGTTCCGAGCGATTGTTCATAAGTTGAATTTGTTTGTAAGTTGCTCAGTGCTATATTTTGTATTTTAATTTATGTTTAAGGCCTATATAAGTATATTGAAGGTTTATATAAGTGCATTTGAAAGTTTAAGGCTTGTATAAGTAACACACATTGGTTTGTACTGAAAAAAAACATTTAATAACATGGAGAGAATACATACAGTACTGTATACATACATTAGAGAGAGAGAGAGAGAGAGAGAGATTTACTAGAAACTGGCCGAAAGAAGCTATCTAATGACGATTGCAGTTTTCCTTTTTTCATCATAAATGATGCGGTAGCACTGTATGGCATCATTCAATTGATTTGCAAACTTTGTGCAACGTTCAATATTTGCTGCTCGATCTTTATGTTAATAAATGGTACTGACGGTCGAACGATTCAAGTTGTATTCACATGCAATGCTCACCACTTTCTCACGTGCATCAAGCTTCGTTATTATTGCCACTCATTTCAAATGAAATGGCTTGCCTCTTCCTTGCACCTCCCTCAATAGAAGCCTTTCGCTTTTCACCAACCATATTCAATAATGGATGCACGAGATATTTAATGATAAAAATGAAAAAGGTTCTTTGCGCACTGGGCACTTCCGCACTGCAACGAACTGGGCAGAGGAAGGTAGATGCTGGGTGAGCTGAGCTCTCACAGCGCCAGGCGTCGGTATTAGCGGCGGAAAGAAGCACTACTCGGAAAAAGGCGCGCAATACAAAATTGAACTTACGAACATTTTTCGACATAAACGCAATTTGCAGACATGTTCGTATGTACCGTTGTTCGTAACTCGAATGTTCGTAAGTAGGGGAGCGTCTGTACATTGGTTCAGCGCATTCAGCACCATGGTGTCTCGGCAAGTCTTTCTGTCACGACAGGAAAAAAACGTGTTTCGGGAGCACAGAATAGATAAAGCTTGATCTGTGGATGGGTGGATGTTTTATGTTAACATTCTCATGCTACTTTTGTCCAAACCGTGCATAGTAGAGAGTTGACATTATGGTAGCCAGAAACGGCTGTTGGATCCTAATAGACGAGTGATTGAATTTCTTAACCTTCTCTAAGTGTGTAAACTCAAGCTTTCAGCATTTGCAAGGATTATCAATGAGTCGATGAGTATGATTTGCAAGGATTATCGATTCAGTGCACACTGGAGTGCTTCCGCTTTGTCATTTCCGCTTGAAGTTAGTTGCATGAACTACGCAACAGCAGCGCTATTGTGAGTTTTTATTTTTGTCGTATTTTCACTTTAGTTTACAATGTTTTACCAAAAATAACACCCATTCATTACTTAAATAGGTAAAATGCGTCAGCCTTTATTTTGAAATTGACCGTCAGTTTTCCTGACTTTTTCCTAAAAGGCATACTGCTGCTTCTGTATATACTATACATTCCTTTTTGCATACTTTACATACGTTTGCACCGTCACTTTTCACCAATTCTGCCAAAAAATTTCTCATTTCGTATCGATTTGGGAAAGGCGTAAACAATTGAAGCGCACCAAGGCGGCAGCGCAATCTTCTGCAATGTTCCCTCTAATTTTTCGTTGGTCTGAGCAGAAAGTCAACCTCCCTGAGCGCACCGAGTACCAGTGTGAGCGACATCATCGGTACTCGGATGATTCGCCTAAAGACGTTTCGCCGACAGACGTTTGACAGACGGGCAGGTCGCCGAATGAACGTTCGGCGGAACGTCCATTCGGCGACCTGTCCGTCTGTCAAACGTCCGTCGGCGAAACGTCTTTAGGCGAATCATCCGGTCACGACATCATCATTGCTCGCAATGGGCACACCAGTATCACACCTGCCACAAGCAGGTGCATGTCAATGTTCCCTCTAATTTTTCATGTAAAACATGCTGTAAAACACGAAAAACATAAGTGGACAGAGCTACTGCCACTGGCTGCCGCTTAAACGGCGCCATCATGGGGAAAGGGGTAAAAAAAAAAAAAAAAAAAAAAATCCGATTTTTTTTTTACTGCGCGCCATATGATTGCTGCTGCGCAGAGAAGACGAGAGTAGTGCGCAATTGCGCACGCGCGCAGCTTAGAGGGAACACTGACCTTCTGCATTCCAAAGTGGTGGCGAGGCTTCGACCTATAATCCTTACAAAGTGCGATTTATGGATTGGTGTGTGTGTATGTTAAGATTCTCTTGCTACGTTTGTCCAAACCGTGCAATGTAGAGAAATGCAATTTTTAATGGTCACCTTCTCAAATTGTGTAAACTCAATCTCTTATTTGGTAAACCCCAATTTTTCAAAATATATTTTTTTTAATAGCGCAACAATTTTCTTTTAGTTCTAAACAAGCCAGGAGGACCGCAGAGCCGGGCTCCCCTGCTTGTATATTCTATACAGAGCTTTGGGCCCTACTTGGGGAATACGACACAAAAAAATAAGTTATCTTGCTTGGAGATTTAAATATTAACTGGCTCAACAAATCAAATCGGAAACAGTTTAAATCACTGTTAACTAATTTTAACTTTGCACAACTAATCAAGGCCCGGTGGAGCGAGTAGTTAGCGCGTTGGCCTCACAGCTCTGGGGTCCTGGGTTCAAATCCATTTCACGTCCACCTGTCTGGAATTTGCATGCTCACGACCCTAATGAAGATAAAGTGGTTCTGAAAATGAGATGAGACAACTAATCAAAAGTCTCACTAGATATGGATGTAACATTTGTGAAATACCACAAAGAATCTCTCATAGCTCCATTAACCACTATTGTAAACAAATCCATAAATTAGTCTCTTTCCTAAACCCTGGAAGTGCTTGGTCATAACCCCGGTCCTCAAATCAACATCCTTCCAGCCATCTCAAAAGTGTTGGAAAAAATATTAGCGGAGCAAATTGTGTCCATAGATCCTGAACAGGCTACAGTTCAGCTTCAGAAAACACCATTCTACTGAAACAGAAGTTTGCTTCTTTCTAGAAAACAAAATCAAAACTAGATAAAGGCGGGGTCATTGATGCAGTCTTCATTGATCTCAAAAAGGCATTTGATACCATCAACCACCAGATACTGCTGACGAAACTGTCTAAGTTTAATTTCTTACCAAGTACGCTAAATTGGATTGAATTGTACTTATCTGTAAGATCACAGTGTGTCAGGATACAAAATACAAAATCTACTTCGCGGAATAACAGACTTGGGGTACCGCAGAGGTCACTGCTAGGTCCACGGCTCTTCAGTCTTTACATAAATGATCTGCCTGTCATGTTCTGCTCCCTACGATGACGTGTCTTTTCAGCAGCTGATTAAGCCAACAAGACGGGGGCAGTATCAACACACCTGCAGTAGATTGAGGCTTCTGGTATTTAAGAACTCTGGCCGCAGCCGGCAGATTGTCGGAGCAGTGCGTACCTTGCCCTTGCTTAACGCCGTGCTTGCCCAACACCTCGCTGTGACTTCCCCGAGATTTTTGACATTTGTATTTTCATACTTTGAAAACCTTAGTTTATTCGCTAACTTGGTCGTGCTGTTTTGTTGTACTTCTTGATCCTTAGTTTACTCGTCGACTCAGTCGTGCTGTTTTATCTGCTTGTGCGTTTTTGGCATGCTCCTTTTGTTCAATACATTTTAGTTTTTGTGAATATCGACTCCTTCGTTCCTTAGTTGCGGTGGATCCATCTTTAATCGGCTTGCCGATTCATAACACTGCCAAACTGTTCTCAATTGTCACCTGCCAAATGTATGCCGATGATGCCGTTCCATATGTCCACGCGAAAGACAAAAAACATGCTGCACAGGAACTCCCAGATGCAATGACGAGCATGAGTAACTAGCTTGAAAAATTCCAACTACACTTAAACATATCTAAGACTGTCTGTATGTACTTTTCAAAAAGGGCGACAGATAACCGTGACCCCAACGTTTTTGTCCAAGGTAAAACAATCAAAGTAGTCCATGAATTTAAATACTACCTAGGAACCACGCTTGACTCTCAACTTGTCTTTAAACAACAGATAAAAAACACTCTGAATAAAATTTAATTCAATTTGTCCAATTTTAGGTTCATTAGAAACAATCTAACGCCTTAGTCAGCAAAACTATAATTTGACAAAATGATCAGATCACATATGACTTACTGCCTAACAAGTTGGTCACTGGCCTGCAAAACAACACTAAAATCAATTGAAACCATTTATAAGCAAGCTCTGAAAGTATTACACAGAAAACCAAAAACACACCACTACTGTCAGATATTAAAAAAAAAACTCAAACGCCTTAACTGGGACGATGCTGTTAAATATGCAGATGCCACCTTAGTTTACAAAATGTTCTATCACACAGCTGCTCCTCCACTGCAAGATTTTGTACAAAAAATTACAACACCTCAACAAAGGCTGGCTCAAGAGGTGACTGTGTAGTTCCCTTCAAAAAGAGTGCATTCAGCCAAAGTACCGTATTTTCACACCTATAGGGCGCAATTAAAAGTCTAAAATTTGCTCTAAAATGGTCGATGCGCCCAATCGGTCGGTGTGCCTTGTCTGCGCACTAAATTCAATTTTTGTATGGCCTTGACCGCTTGAGTGACTGGTTTTATATCTTGCCGGCACGCTACTTATTGCGATCAATCCAGCAGCAAGGCATTTGACTTTCGTGTGCTAGCAGCGCTTTTAACCCTCAAAAACACTCTCCATACTCAAAGAAACAACATATTAGGCTATACAGACGAAATGCCTGATGTGAATGACAACACAATGCGGGTGTGAAGGCTTGGAAAATTTGCTTTGATAACGGATTGCTAACAGATTGCTAACGGATTGCTAATGGATTGCTAATGGTTTGCTAACAGATTGCTAACGGATTGCTAATGGTTTGCTAACAGATTCCTAACGGATGGCCAACATAGTGGTTCGGGCAGGCAACGTCACACGAGTTATGTGACAATTTGGAATGTATTATCTATGCCGATATAACAGCGAGGAGAATCAAAGGCTTGGGAGTGATGCATGTCGCGAGTTACAATGGATTGTGGACGACTGGGCTCAAGTGTCGGCCAGCACTGTTGTTCGAGCTTTCGCCAAAGCTGGAATCAAATTCCTGGAGTACACAACTCTGACTAACAGTGGAGCCTAGCATGTTGAACGCTGAACTATTTATATCGGAGTGTACCTTTTACCTCAATAAAGCATTATCAAATGTAGTTTTGCTCATGCTGTCTTAAAAAAAACACGCTAGCGGCTAGCCTAACTTATGCTAGCAGCTAGCATAACATACGCTAGCGGATAGCATAACATACGCTAGCGGCTAACATAACATAGGTACGATAGCGGCAAAACATAACATAGGTACGATAGCGGCTAGCATAACATATGTACGCTAGCGGCTAGCATAACATAGGTACGCTAAGGGCTAGCATAACATAGGTACACTAGCGGCTAGCATAACATAGGTACACTAGCGGCTAGCATAACATACGCTAGCCTAGTGTCATGCTAGCGCCTTTTCTGAAGAAGCGCCCAATGTATTGACAAAAACAGAAAATATACCCGCAAATGAGACTGCGCCCTATCTGACGGTGCGTTTTATAGGTGTGAAAATACGGTACCTTCTCTCTGTGCCGCACATACCTGGAACGCAATACCAATTGAACTCCCGTCTCTGAACCTCGTCGCCAATCATCTTAAAGCCTGGCTGTTAGGCGAACACAATTGCGATCACAAAGCTGTCTAAAACTGTGCTACTTGTGTGTTTGTGTATGTGTGTGGGTGTGTGCGAGTATGTATGTGTCTAGTATGTGTCATCGTTTATCTTATGGAAATCAGCCTTCCGCTACAATCTTACAAAATTTACATATGTTCATTAACATGAATGAATACGTTCATTAATATGTGCTCTCCCTTATTGAATAAATCAAACTCAAACTCACTTTTAAGTTGCTTCTGATCTAGAGTGCAAAATGGCTCACATGTCAAATGACAAAGAAACAAGAAAAAAAGACCGTAGCAGTAAAAGGGAAACACTTGTAGCCAACCGCATATTTATATTTAACTCCACACTCGCTCATAGCCCACAACATAGAGGTTTAAATTCGGGAAATGACAATCCCACACACGAAAGTGCCCTGTGCAAGCCAATGTCACAGCGTTGTACCACTTTGAAACCGGATAATACACCGCGGGGCTCGGCCAGAATTACGAGCGAGAATGGCTGTATCGCTCAGCCCCCCGCCCTGGCCGTGGGGGCATGGACATGTCTGACAGACAGGCGCTTGTCCTGGCTGGGGTCTGTGTGCGACTGGTGGAGCCACTGGCCCGCGTTAATCTTTTAATCCTCAGTCTCAGTTAGACACGCGGACGTAAACGCAGTGCGAGAGTCTTGCAAGGGAGTTAAAACAGTGCACAGATCAGACTGAAACTTGGCTTAATGTAGAATGGCCGCCATTGACAGCATTAGACGTCCATTTCATTTTGACTGTGTGCCAATTTAACTCAGAATGTTTGGAGAGCACATATGGAACTCCTCCAAATTCTTTCAACATCCGTCACACGTTGTCGCCGTTCAATTTCTTTGATGCCCAGGGGTGCGTCATCGTTTTTTTGGGACAAATCAATTTTTTTTTTTTTACATCTCAGTGGGAGAGATAGAAGCATTAAAGCAAACCCCCAGACAGAGAAAAGGGGGCTTTTCCAAATTGGTGGCATGACACTGGAGCTCTGCTGTGGGATGCCACAATCCAATTCACAAGAACTACAAAACACTCAAAAGCTCTTACACATTTTAAAGATGAGACACTTACGGAGGGCCAAACATGGAAAAGAGCAGGGGGCTAGTTTTCTTTTTTCTGCTAGCAAGACTGAATAGTCAAACATGGCAATAAACATCCAAATCCGTTTGAGCTGGGAGGCCTGGCAGTTGTACAGTAGCATAATATAAGAAGCAATGTCCAAGAAACTGGCCTCTAGGACTTAATGGTGGTATTTTGACATATAAAGGTCTAATTTCAATACATATTTGGATGCCAGCCAGCGAGCATTTTTGATGATGAGAATTTGACATAAAAGATTTTTTGTCTGGATTGGATCGAAAGGAAGCTAGATGAGACCCATTTTTCCCATGGAAACAATTCTCACGTCTGTCTTTATTCAGAATTTCATTTAACATTTAAGAGGGAACAGGCAATAAATGATGGAGCAATAACTCAGTTTTACTGCCTCATGACGAATGCAATACAGCGCATCCATGGATGTTTGCACCTGCAATATATATCACTTAAAGCTTGGCAATAATGTCAGGCAAGTGACACCCTCCGACATAAGCGTTCCAAAATAACGTGACTTTGATGGGGAAGAGGAGAGATGCGGGTGTAGCTGAGCGAAGTTTGGCCACAGTTTGGGACGGCCTCTCTCATCGGCTGCCAAAAGATCTGGAGGCCCGGAGGATCTTGAGATGTTTTGATAATATATTTTGCTTGGAATCAGACAGATGTAAACAATTACAGAGCAAAACCCTGTTGATCGTTGGGAGAAAACCAGAGGGGAATGAGCTCCCCTCTCAAATTTTCTCCAAAGTTTTGCCATCAATTGACACGCAGGCAAATCACCGCCTTCACAGCGTCAGGCCCTGGCTCGCTGCACCAGCTGTGCGTGTGTGTTAAGACCATCGTGACAAAGACAGTCAAAATCAGCCGCCTCTTTTTTCGGAACGGAATTGTGTCAATCGAGAGAGCCGTTAGTTGTTGATGGGAAAAGTATCACATTGTTCAACTCTTGGGGTACTATCACAGACTCAGGACTGCCAACTACTGCAGAATTTCAGGAGTTTCTCCAGAAATGCAACACAAACTCCGGGACTCCAGACAACCTTCCTACACTCCAGAAATCCCCAAAAATGTTCACTTATTTTTTTTTTAAGCAACCATTTCGGAAAAGTACCAAATTTCCAATATAAATCCCTCGAAATTCAGACCATCACTACGGCTTCAGCCATCTTGATTCAACTGCACTGTAAACCAGAAGAATTCGGTAACACGAGTGCATTGTGAATCATCCGAGTTACAAGTTCTGACGAATGATTCGTCTTCACCATCATACCTAGGGGCCATTCAGAGTCTCCAATCAGCCTATCATGCATGTTTTTGGAATGTGGGAGGAAACCGGAGTACCTGGAAGAAACCCACGCAGCAACTCCAACATGCAAACTCCGCACAGGTGGACATGACCTGGATTTGAACCCAGGACCCCAGAGCTGTGAGGCCGACGCACTAACCACTGGCGCCGCTGATTTCAAACGCTTATTTTTTCTTACATTTTATATGGATTTTGCGTGAATTGTATTCACTCTGGAAATACTCTGGAAATGGGACAAGGATACTCCTGAAATGGGGTAAACGGAGGTTGGCAGCTCTGCAGACTACAGATGTCTACAAATACATGAATTCAGGCTTAGAGACATGTGAGGAACACATTTCAGTGGGAAAACTAACAAAACTACCGCCATAATAAACACTATGTATGAGTAAAAGAGTGGGCAAAAATTATTTGTGTTTGCCTTCCAAAAGTCCTTAGTAATTATGATTTGGATTTCTAACAGATGAAGATTTGCACCGGAGCAGTTTCATACCTGTCAACCTCGACTGATTGTGATTGATAGTGATTGCGATTCCCATTCCCATTATTAAGCGATTAAAAAAAACAACGTACAAATGCAATGCGGCACATATTTACTCACATATTGCGCACATAAAATTCTATTTTTTTTCTCCAAAGTGGACGACTTTCTGAAGCGCTATATTTATATAGTGAAAAGGCACACGCGCATATTATGCTTAAAGCATGACAATACCAGTGGTGGGCCGTCAGGGCCTTCTCTGCTGGCCTAAGAAATATCTGAATCATATATTACCGTAATTACTCGAATATAACACGCATATTTTTGCTATATAATTAATTCCAATAGTTGGGGTGCGTGTTATAATCAATAACTAAAATAAATTACAAATTTTCGATCGAAAAAAGCATTGTCAAACTCACTTTGACGCACGGACATTGTGCAATTTCCAACTTTGAATTCAAAATACACGCATATTAAAGATCGTCAAGCCTCACAAACATCACAATCCTGCATTAATAAGCTGGAAAGTAGAATACTACATTGTAGTGTAGTACGTACTTGTATTTAGAAATATGTCCAGCGGGGGGCAGTACATTCCCTTGTTACATGTGATAGTCTTTTCCATTGTGCATATCTTCAAATCATTTATTTATTCAATTTGTATGTTCCTTTTCTTGTTTGAGAATGACAATAGATATTTGAATTAAAACATGGTATTGTCAATTGAAATGTAGTCAATGTTCAAGGAAGTCTAAAAGGTATTGCAACATAACATGTCTACATGATATGTTTGTCCACTCTGTGTATCATCTATTGCCCTAAAATTCAAACGCATAACTCCACCAACTGCACGACACTCGACACGCTCGTACCTGAAGATTTCTCTATCCGGTTTTGAACAAAACAATCGTGAAACGAAGAAAAAAAGGTAAGATTTCTGATTTTCGTCAGCGGGAAATTTTAGGTGCGCACTATATTCGAGTACTGCGTTTTTCCAGATTTTTTTGGCCCAAAATTACCTGCGTGTTATTTTCGAGTGCGCGTTATATTCGAGTAATTACGGTATATTTTGTCCATCAATATTCAATCATTAAATAATTCCAAATTGTCTGTTAGCTTCCTTTCCCCCTGGTTGCACTGCTTCCAGATGTGTGCTTTCATATTGAAGCATTTAACCAATCACATTTCAGCCATTATTTGTTGCCAGGGTCAGAAATCTGCCTCAAAGCCTTCACAATCAGTTCTGCGGGCTCTGCCGCTTTAAACAAGCGTCAATAAGACTGTTGCTTTAACCAATCAGATTTCGAGTTGGCAACACCACAATGTATTGTCGCGGGCGTAGGGATATGTCATTGCCTTGTCGCAGACGGAGGGATACGTCATCGCTTTCACCAACTATGAGGCTAGTCATTAGCCAGAGCTACCAAACTGTATTTGGATTGGATAACTTTATTCATCCCGTATTCGGGAAATTTTGTTGTCACAGTAGCAAGAGGGTGAGGATGCAGGAATAGGAAAGGCATTTTAGACATAAATAGATAGGTAAAAGTAAGTTAATAAATAAATACATGAATAAATATATAAATAAATAAGCGTGTTGCTTAGCACATATATACATACATACATACACATAAATATACATGCATGCATACGGTAGGTCTCAACACTCAGCCATTTTTTTGTTAAAGAGCCGGCTGCACAAGCAAATATATTGTTGTGTTAATTTAAAGCCATTTTCAAGACAGACTATGCCAGAAATACGACAGGACAGGCTTGACTTTCAGCATTAGCTTCGATGGCGATATAAAAGAACGAAGAAAGAAAAGAGGATGGATATTGTGTACAGCTAAAAGGGATTTTTGGTGAGTAAAATATGGCTATATTCCTAAATAATATTTCAATTGTGGGCCAAGTTCTGATATCTGAAAAACTCCAGTGTTTGTATTTAATCACTAAATGCTGCTAGGAAGTGGATTTTACCCCATTTTAGTGCAATTTTTGCCGTTTCGCCATTGACATCCATCGCTGTCTTTTCCCGGGAAATCACCTCCCTGGCCCGGTTGTAATATCTGAAAAGCTCCAGTATTTGTATTTATTAACTAAATGCTGCTAGGAAGTGGATTTTACCCCATTTAAGTGCAATTTTTGCCGTTTCGCCATTGACGTCCATCGCTGTCTTTTCCCGGGGAAATCACCTCCCTGGCCCGGTTGTAATGTCTGGAAAGCTCCAGTATTTGTATTTAATCAATAAATGCTGCTAGGAAGTGGATTTCACCCCATTTTAGTGCAATTTTTGCCGTTTCGTGTATGGACGTATCGACCTTCATCGCTGTCGTTTTCCCGGGGAAATGATACTCCGGGCCTGGTTCTGATGTCTAAAAAGCTCCAGTATTTGTATTTAATCAATAAATGCTGTTTTGGGCTGGATTTTACCCCATTTTCGGGCAATGTTTGCCGGTACGCCATTGATGTTCATCGCTGTCTTTTCCCAGGAAAATCACCCCCATGGCCCGGTTGTAATGTCTGAAAAGCTCCAGTATTTGTATTTAATCATTAAATGCTGCTAGGAAGTGGATAGTACCCCATTTTTGTGCATTGATTTATTGATTATTTTTTATGTGTCGCAGCTGTAGCTGCAGTCGAGGTTTTATAGCCATAAAATAGTTTTTGAGGGTTGGATTGATTCGTTGAAGGGGCTATGAGAAAATGCACTGACCGCCACTGGACAATACTATTAGCAGTCAGCGATGACGTTTTCGTCTGCTACCAGTGACTGAGATGATCCGAATTAGAGCCGAAGTGGATAAAACGAGATCGATGTTTACAAAAACGTACTTTAAAATATAAGTTGACAGGTATGTAGTTTACAGCATAATTGCTTAAAAAAGTGGCTAAAAATTTGGCCCAAATTCTGATCCTTGTTTTTATCATTCCAATTAGGAACAAAATGCTAATCAAAACATAGGATGTAAACATCCAAGTCAAACCTTCTGAAGTGAATATTTAGACACCAATTATTTTAACAATACTGACAAAAGGATACAATTACTTCCATTGTGCAAGAAAATTGTTTCAGTGGAACAGCTGACAAATGGATGGTCAATAAAAAGTTATTTAACAAGCGATTAAAACAAGATGGGCTTTCCTTTCATCTCCCCCAGTGGTTCCAGAGCACTCCCCCAGAATAGCTTAATGAATCTGCCATGCTGTATGAACAATTGATTCAACATCAATTTTCCCTCAAATCAAAATAGAAGAATTTACCAGTTAACACGGACTCTTTCAGCCAAGTGCGCTAAAAAGAGAACACGCTGTCATTAATGCAACTTGATGTTTACGACATGGATCTATAAGGGAGTGTTGTCAGACATTTGGTGTGTGTGTGTGTGTTTTGGCAAGCCTTAGAAAAGCAAAAACAGTGGAGGGCACTGGCCACTACTTTTCCAATTGCCAAAGACACTCAGCGGCAAATATCAATCTGTAAATGCACACCAATTACAGTTGTCAACACCCATTAGGAAATGTGTCACAATCGAGGGTAACGCTGCTACATGGTTTATCTGCTCACTTGTTTCCAGACAACCATAAAGCTTTATGGTAAATCACCCAAGTTAAGGAGTTGTATATCTGTACAATAGTGAAAGCTTTTTCAAAAATCTGCAACTTTGTCATTGTAGTGGTCACAAAGCTAGCTAAAACGCAACTTAAGAAGATATGACTTGAAGTGAAAATGCAAGACGGCAAATGTTCCAAATGTGCTGTTTTAACTTGGACTAAACTTGTACCCTTTCCCAAAAACCTCTAACCCATGCAAGAAGCTTATTCACTGATATCATTTTCAACATGTGGTCTCAGGCCTTTTGTACAGCTCCGAAACTTAATGTACATTTAAGTGACTCTGGTAACTTTTGTGGGTGCCTAAATCTGTGTGGTTACACAATTTTAGCAAAGCCCTTGTAAGGAATTTATTGTAGGTGAATCGTCATCTTTTCTGTTTTCTGGTCATTCATTTAATCGAAGAGGCAGGGATTCCCCTCTCCACTACAGACTCTTTGATTATGTGGCAGGCAATTTCCAAATCAATCATTAAAGAACAAAACAAAATGACATCTGGTGTGGCTTTTGACAAGAGAACAATGATAGATCCTCAAAGTTAGAACTGACTCTTTCATCGTAATCATAAAAGGCTGAGTTTGGGGCTAGGATGGGAATTGGAAGGAAGGCGGGTTTAAAAACATTAAAAGGATGATCCTAATCCACCATCTGACTGAAACAACGAGATGTCATGTCAGGCGAGAAAAGGACATTGATTTAATGTGGCAGAAACATGGAGCGAGCTAAATTGGTGACTGTTCAAAAATAGTCCCACGTATGAAAGAGCGAAGCCTTGAGAGCAGCTGTAGTGCGGCTGGATGCAACCCGCCAAAGCCAAGATAGCTGCTGATGCTGGTCTGACACACCAATGTCATGAGGTCACAGACTAAACAAGGACAAACCACTTACTGAAACCAGTCCAAGTGTGGTAACTAGTGTTGGAAAAACATCTGTTGTTTTGTGACACGGCGCGCTCGGTTTTGCTTTTTGTTTGCTTTGAGGTGGTATTAAATTGGAGGTCCTGAATACGGAGGTTGCAACTGGACATTTTGTTGTTACAGTCATAGATGTTTCCCAGCTGCGTCTGCAAGCCGTTGGACCAGCACTGTAGTTTAGGGCTCGTGACTGTAACGCCATTAAAGTGGCGTTTGCGAGGTCATGCCTGGGAAGCGTGCAAACACTACACGGCAGATCCCGATAAAGTCCTTTCTCAGGAATAGCGTTTTTTATTCCAAATTTGTCCCCACAATGTGCATTTTCTGTTTATATTCGGTGTTTCAGTTGACACAGCAACTTTTTTACTTTGGTTTGCGTTTCGACAGGATTTGTTATATAGATGTTGATGTCAATGGACGATCACGTCTGGAGTTATCATTCGATATGAAAGTGACTATGAGGGCTTTATTACTTTAGAGGACTTTTCCTTCTTTTGGCAGGGCATCGTGGGCTTTAAAAATACACATAGTTTTTTTCTTCTCTCTGAAAAGTATCTGTACGCTAGTCATTCTGTCATTGTCAATGCTCCTATGAAGCCACGATGAGGTCACATACTCCCATCATCAATTCATACACTAGCCGCACAATTCAATAACTTGCATGATTCATCCTTAGATGTACTGTCAAAACACAACAAGCTACATCAGGATTGGACTGAGCAGCTGTCATCTTATCAGATTGCAAAGCAGCGTGCACTCTCCACAGATTGGTTGGCAACCACAGATCAATTAGGTTGATGGAAAGGGAATCTCTATCAGACCTAGCGGACACTTTGTCATAGTAAACGGTCATGTCTCTAGAATAATTACCTGATCGGCGGTCTGATGCCATTTCTTTCAGACGCAATTCAAAGAACTGGTCCGTATCCAAAAGCATTCGGAAAGTGTGGTGGTCTCTAAGTCAATAGAAGTTGATTTAATCATGCCTTGTTTATATCATTCGCTTAGTAAATTGAGGGATATGGAATTAGGCTCCTAGGGAAAGAAAAATAAAACAAGTGTACACAGTGAATGATTTTCTCAAAAATACTCAACACTACACAAACAAGATGAAAATAAAGGAATATTACCATATTTGCTTGCATATAAGACGCCCGCGCGTATAAGCCGCACCCTGAAAGTTTTCTTGAATTTTTTTAATTTTACAATTTCTCACAAGCCGCCTCCCTGATTCCCAGTTTTCACCTCCATATTCATGGTTTTAATAAGGAGTACAAATGTATTACTTTGAAGGTAAAATCTTGAAAAAAATCATCACAAGTGGTCAACAGCAGACAGAAGTAAGTGTACTCGCGTCTGGTCAGTCTGAGCACATTTAACTATAGTAAGATGGCCGTGCCCCAAGCGAGCAGTGACGGGAACGTTTCGCGTTTTATGGAAGATACGTTTTTTTCATGAATTTCATTCCTAGACGTCCAAATAAATGTTATTTGGCGTTTTATCTGTTTATCTTTTCTCTAGTTGTTATCTGCGGTTGGGTACTTGCTCATTTTGCGGCCGTCCTTAGCTTAACCGCTACGCGTGGGGACGGCTGGCTCCGGTCTCCTTGAAGGGCCGAAAAATGTCAACAGAGTTCTTCCGGGAGGAAAAGTCATTCTCAGTGATAGTTTTAACTTTGCTCAGTTTTCTTTGAATCCGCTCGGTTAAATGACTGAATAAACAACAGATTGCAGTGAATGAAACCGCGATAATGCACTTGAACCACCAATCTACATAGTAAAAGACTGATTAGAAAAATCCGACAATGACATTCAAATCAGTGGTGTTTAAATAGGCACAACATGAACTAATTTTGTATCACGCGCAGGTGCGCGAGCACAACGGCAAGGCAGGAGGGACAAATAGAGTAGGGAGGAGGCAAAGGGAAAAACAATAACAGGCTACTCCTAACAGTACCCCCTCTCTAAGGGACGGATCCCAGACGTCCCAAAGCCGAATGTCCATGGAAAAGAAAAAACGTTGGCAGAGAGGGCGGGTGGGGCGAGGCGGGGAAGGGAACGGTCCGGCGGGCGTCCGCGCTGGCCCGAAATGAGACGTGGGAGTGGCCGGTCTGGCAGGCGTCCGCGCTGGCCCGAGACAATGCGTGGGAGTGGCCGGTCTGGCGGGCATCCGCGCCGGCCCTTGACGAGGCGTGGGAGTGGCCATTCCGGTGAGCGTACATGCCGGCCCTTGACGAGGCGTGGGAGTGACCGGTCTGGCGGGCGTCCGCGCTGGCCGGTGACGAGGAGTGGAGTGGCCGGTCTGGTAGGCTCTCCGCGCCGGCATTTGGCGAGGAGTGGAGTGGCCAGAATCTTAGAAAAATCATCGGGCTGCTCGGGGGCCCCCTCGTCCAGGGGGCCCGGAGAGTCGCTGCCGCCGACCACCTCATCCAGGGGGCCTGGAGAGTCGCCGCCGCAGACCACCTCGTCCAGGGGGCCCGGAGGGTCGCCGCCGCCGACCCCCTCGTCCAGGGGGCCCAGAGAGTCACCGCCGCTGACCGCCTCGTTTAGGGGGCCCGGAGAGTCGCTGCCTCCAACCCCCTCGTCCAGGGGGCCTGGAGAGTCGCCGCCGACCCCCTCGTCTATGGGGCCCGGAGAGTCGCCGCCGACCCCCTCGTCCAGGGGGCCTGGAGAGTCGCCGCCACTTATGGGTGGGCAGGAACGCAGTGGGCAGGAAGGCGGCGGGCAGGAACGCGGCGGGCAGGAAGGCGGCGGGCAGGCCAGCCGGCACAGGGACGCTGGTTCGCGGCTTAGGCATGGGTGCGACAGGCAGGCCAGCCGGCACGGGTGCGACTGGCGTGCGAGCCGACACGGAATATTGTGCGTGGCTTTGGCACGGGTGCGACTGGCGTGCGAGCCGACACAGGGAATATTGTGTGTGGCTTTGGCACGGGTGCGACTGGCGGTCCAGTCGGCACGGGTGCGACTGGCGGGCCAGCCGGCACGGGTGCGACTGGCGGTCCAGCCGGCACGGGGAATATTGTGCGTGGCTTCGGCACGGGTGCGACTGGCGGTCCAGCCGGCACGGGTGCGACTGGCGGGCCAGCCGGCAGGGGGATGCGAGGAGCTTGGACGGGTGAGGCCAAGCGAGGAACTTGGTCGGGCGAGGCTGAGCGAGGAACTTGGACGGGCAAGGCCGAGCGAGGAACTTGGACGGGTGAGGCCAAGCGAGGAGCTAATTCAGGGGCTCGAGCGTCCAGCCCCTCCTTCCGCTTCTCCCTACGGCGCGGCGCTCGCCGCCTCCTCCGACCCATCGTAGAAGGCCAGCCGACACGGGGAAAAACCTCGCTGCTGGGTCTCCCCACAAAGACAAGACGGGCGGTGTTCGAAACTCCTACCTGAGTTTCCCCGCCGGCCGCCAAGTGGTGGTCCATTGTAGATGGCCAGCCGACACGGTGAATCCTGGTCGGAGTAATCCAGGTCGGAGTAATCGGAAAAGAAGTCGGGGCCAAGGTCCTCCGGGGGGATGTGTCGAAGTTCGAATCGGCTGAGGGAATCACAGTCCGAATCTCCAGCCCACAAATCAATTACCTCCCGGCCATCCTCACAATCAGAAAAATCTGAGTCCAAACAGAGATAGCTGGGGCGTTCAACAGGGGGCGATAGAGGCTGATGATTCTTCCTCCATTGAGGAAAAGAATAGCTGGAGTTCGACTCCAGATAACTCGGGCGGTGAACAGGGGGCGACGGAATTCGGGTATTCTCACTTAGTTGTGCGAGTAGCCAGGAGTGACGTAGTGAGCGATCGGGCGGGTTATCGGTGGAGTATGAGCTGGGTGGCTGGCGTTGGCGCAAGCGTCAGTGGCTTCCCGGTGGGTCCATGTGGTCGGATCTTTCTGTTACGTCCACGGGGAGACGTCGAGGCGCGGTAAGAGGAATTAGGAGCCACTCGCGGGGAAGCAAGCGAGGACGAGGGAAATAGTGCTAATAACCAAAACTTTAATAACTTAGGAGGGACCTTACAAAATAACAAAGACTTAGGAAACAAAACACGAAACCAAACCGGACTAGGGAAAACACGGGGAATCGAGGAACGAGGTAACGTGCATACATGGTAAGGGAATTTAGGCAGACGATCCAACAATGACATTATAATCAGTGGGGTTTAAATAGGCACAACATGAACTAACTTTGAATCACGCGCAGGTGAGCGAGCACAACGGCAAGGCAGGAGGGACAAACAAGAGTAGGGAGAAGGCAAAGGGAAAAACAATAACAGGCTACTCCTAACAGACGCGCGGTTTAAAAAGGTATGCTCCTAGTGTGATATCTCAGATACAAATTCGTTTGCTCATTTGAAACCAATCAAATCATAGCTTTAGAACATTGAGAGTGTGCTTGTTCCCCGCCAAGTGACGGACTAGAAAAGATTTGGTGTTAACTGCATCTTTAAGAGGGTTTTGTCCAAGCGCTACACAGTCCTCAAAGCAGTCTCGTGAGGATTATTGTGCGATATCGTGGAGGAACATGCTTCATCTTGAATGACATCCGACATAAAATGGGAGAGATTCTAGGTTGATAGACAACATAGAGAAAGTGAAAAATGTAATAAAAAACGTGACTGGTTGATTCGCCGAAAGACGTTTCGCCGACGGACGTTGGACAGATGGACAGGTCGCCGAATGAACGTTTCCCCGAACGGAGGTTTTGCCGAAACGGGATTTGCGCGCTCGCCCAGGCCCCGGATCGTGTATGTACAAGTTTTTCAACCTCGGCCCGCGGGCCATATCCGGCCCGTTAGGATTTTTAATCCGGCCCGCCGCCGGCATTGTCCAAATTATAGTAAAAATCAATGATTCATTTCCCTTTGCTGCTCATCGCTCTCAATTTATTAGTCTACCGTCAATGGCACTCTTGGGCGGGCATGGCAGCCCGGGAATAAGCTCTCTTGGGCGGGCATGGCAGCCCGGGAATAAGCACTCTTGGGCGGGCATGGCAGCCCGGGAATAAGCACTCTTGGGCGGGCAGATGTAGCAGAACCGAGCCGTAAAATGACAGCAATCGGGTCAAATCCATCCTAAAACAGCATTTAATGATTAAATACAAATACTGGAGCTCTTTGGACATTAGAACCGAGCCCAGGGAAGTGAATTCCTTGGTAAAATGTTGCAATGATGTCGAGATTTAGGCAAAAAACGTCCATATACGTCCATTCGCCAAACGGCTCAAAATGCTCTCAAATTCGGTCAAATCCAGCCAAAAACAGCGTTTAATGATTAAATACAAATACTGGTGAATTTTAGACATCAGAACCGGGGCCAGGGTGGTTGATTTACCCGATAAAAGTGCACTTTACAGCGTTACCAGACCCAATTGCAATGAATAAATTTGCAACGAAAATACCCCTGCTTTGAATCGGCAGAACTCTTTCATCTGGTGAACAAATTTATTCATTGCAATTGGGTCAGGTAACGCTGTAAAGTGCACTTTTATCGGGGAAATCAACCACCCTGGCCCCGGTTCTGATGTCTAAAAATCCCCAGTATTTGTATTTAATCATTAAACGCTGTTTTCGGCTGGATTTGACCGAATTTGAGAGCATTTTGAGCCGCTTGGCGAATGGACATATATGGACGTTTTTTTGCCTCCATGGCGACATTTTACCGATGAATTCACTTCCCTGGGCTCGGTTCTAATGTCCAAAGAGCTCCAGTATTTGTATTTAATCATTAAATGCTGTTTTAGGATGGATTTGACCCAATTGCTGTCATTTTACGGCTCAGTTCTGCTACATCTGCCCGCCCAAGAGTGCTTATTCCCGGGCTGCCATGCCCGCCCAAGAGTGCTTATTCCCGGGCTGCCATTGACGGTAGACTAATAACTTCAGAGTGATGAGCAGCAAAGGGAAATGAATCATTGATTTTTACTATAATTTGGACAATGCCGGCGGCGGGCCGGATAAAAAATCCTAACAGGCCGTATATGGCCCGCGGGCCAAGGTTGAAAAACTTGTACACACACGATCCAGGGGCGGGGCGAGCGCGTGAATCCCGTTTCGGTGAAACCTCCGTTCGGCCGAATGAACGTTCGGCGAAACGTCCATTCGGCGACCTGTCCGTCTGTCAAACGTCCGTCGGCGAAACGTCTTTCGGCGAATCATCCGAGTACCAGAAAAAAAGAACAGTTTCTGTGATTATGAATTGAATTGAGTGACTTCATTGAAAGAAAACACAAAAAAAGCCTTTCCCCAGCATACTCAAGAGTGATAAAATGATTTTTTTCAAGCTGTGTCAAGCACACCTTGTGTTCAGCAGGTTATGAAATTGAACTTCTGGACTCACCATCTGTAGAAAGGGAACTTAATAAAAATATTTTATAAAAAGTTTTTCGTGTTGCTTTTTCCCAAAATTCTGATATTTCCACAGGACAAAAATAAGCTATTATGAAGGTAAGGGTTGATGGTGTCTATTAGCCGATTGGCTTCCAGTGACGACAATGGAGGTCCGATCCATTTTGACAGGGAGTCAAAATCGGTCGAACGTCTATTCCCGTCAATGGCAGCCAATGAATGACAAAACAAAGCATTTTGGCTACTCAACACACTTCTTATTCCAACCACATTAAAACACGACAAAATCACTCGACCAGGTTGCTAAGTAGTCAGAGAACCTGATGTATCGGGTCTCAACTTTCACATGGGATATTTTTAAGTTATGGCTTCTTTGAGTGCAAGTGGTCGCATTGTTCATTGCAGAAATGAATGGGAAACAATAACACGACCTAAATAAGCCACATCAAGGCTCTGTTCTGTTGACCAAAAACAAATGCAAAACTCCAAAGCATGGAAATGATGCAAGTTTTGCTGTATTTTCCCAACTGTCAGTCAACTCAACATTTATTTACCGCCCTAGATTGTACGTCCATCTTGAATGGCACTGAAACGTTACGTGAAGCCTGACATTATTTTTACATTTGGAAGCTTTCCTGAGAAAATTACTTTTTGGTCGCTTCCCCTTTGGTTATCCGATCCCAAACAAGTATTGAAAACGTAGCCGCGGTAATTCCTAAAGGAAGGTGTTTGCTCGCTGGAGGGAAGTGGTTAAGGTAATGACCTGCGGGCAGGCGAGGTGGAAAGATTTGAGTTTTACCCCACAAACTCAGGAGAAACAAATTGGCTTAATAAACGCATCATCATTCATTGTGATCTCCCGTATGTCCCTACATTTCCATTTCACAACATTGGTGTGCATGTGAGGGAGATAGCAGATCGCTGCTTATTGAGGGATATGCATGTGGTGAGAAAGCAAGGGTGAGTCTGATTAAAGCTCGGGTTGAGACTTGTGCCAAGCCTCCACAAAAAATAAACACACACGCGCGCGCCCCATTTGTTGTGTGCGTAAATAGAGTTTGTTCTCCCTGCAAATTCATTCTGACACACCTGACTGCATTAACCAGCGATTCAAGGCTCATTCCTTGCACCCAAGATAATGAGGCCCAATTTCCAACCCACCTTGCCTTCTTCCTTCTTTTAGTCCGACGCACAATCAAGTACAGGCCCGGACATAAAGAGCAGAATCACGGTGGCTAATTTGATTTTAATCAGAAAACACAAACATATGGCCTGACGGGACATAGTTTTTCATGCCGGTCAAGCCGAGCAGATCGGATTGTGATCACGGTTCAACAGAGCACAATGGTCTCTTGCCTCAGTTAAAACAAAGAATGATAATCGGAAGGCTCAGTCACTTTTGAAATGCACTCCTCGAGCAAAAATGGCAGAAAGCTAACACAAACAACTTGTAAAATAAGACCATCAATTTTCTCTTATTTGATCATAAATATGTCAGCATTAAAAGTTTGCCCTTCCCCCTTAATGCTACATTTTCCTCATCTAATAGCTGTGTTTAGCACTGACCTTTTCGGACAATTGAACACACACACTCACTTCATGGATTGATGGATTCTGACAATTCATTCTCTCCTAAGACGTTATTGGAGACATGTGAGAGGTGATTTGGCATCCACCAAAGAGAATTGTTCAACAGAGGAGAATGGCTTTGTAGATAGTATGACACCATATAACTAATGCAACAAAAATCTTTTCCATGCTCCAGGCTAAGGAAATGTGACAGTCATGTGCTAACATGATTGGTAAAATTATTGTTTATGTGTTCCAACAGATGTGATACTATTCCAGAATCTGTCCGTCACTCTGCCAGGCTTTATTTGGAGTCTCTATCATTCACAATTGGTCAAGAAATTACCTCAAAAACAACAAATATTGTAAAAACAAGCAGAGGTGCCCGCTTTGCCGGTCCCACCTGCTTGTTTAGAACCAAAAGACAGTTGTTGCACTATAAAAAAAATCTCTTGAAAAATGGGTTAGATGAGAAATGAAAATTTCAGTTACACGCATAGCACAGCAAACATTTGTATACAATTATGTACAGGTATGATACAGAAGAAGTTCAGCACTTCAAATCAATCAAGCAAAATGTACAGATATGATATGACAAGTGGCCGCCTCGTGGTGTAGAGGTTTACTCGCCTGACTTTGGTGCGGGCAGGCGCGGGCTCAATACCCGCTAGTGGCGGGTGGTCGTTTGTCTCTCTATGTGGCTTACAGCTAACTGGCAACCAGTCTAGAGTGTAGTCTGCCTTTCGCCTGAAGACAGCTGGGTTGGCCTCCAACAACCCCCGCAACCCTTTTGAGGATGGGCGGTATGGAAGATGAATGAATGAATGAATGAATAATATGAGAAGCCATTCAGCAGTTCAATTCAATCAAGCCAAAGCTTCAGTAGGATACTAAAACTTAGCACACAATATCAGTTTGAGGAATATGTAGAAATAGAATTCTCTTTCATGGGTATCCTGAAAAGTGAAAGAAAACATGAATATTCTGGAGAGAGCTAAGGTTAAAATTACTTACCAAAAACAAAGACAACATCACTCACACAGTCAGCCCAACGCCATTGGAAACAATAACCACCAACACGAATTACCCAAATCAACCAACCAGCAGCAAGACTTTAAATGCACATTTACAATCGTTAATTGTGTGAACGACGACCATCAACTTGCACCCATAACTCTGCATCCATGGCCTGTTTACAAAGCACAGGAGGCCCAAGGACAGCTATACCTCGAAATACAAACAAATCAGGGCCGATCAAAGCTATACATAAAGCCTACACGAGAGCACGAACATATCTACCGTAAGGCGTAGTCAACATGGAAATTAAACAGTTTTCCCGCACCTGGAAACTCGCCGACCAATCAGCTACGCAGTGCGTTTAGGGACATCATGTAAAAAAAAACATAGATCCATATATCAACACTGCTTTCAGCTCTAACAAATACAAAGCTTGAGTTTACACACTAAGAGAAGGTGAAGAAATTCAATCACTCGTCTATTAGGATCCGACAGCCGTTTCTGGCCACCATAAAACAATGATAGTGCAAATGCACAGCGTTTGATTGTTTTCAAGCATTTCATAAAGCAGAAAAGGGCCACATGTGCAATTGGCCCACCCGTCAACAGATGGCAGTGTTCTGTCTGAGATGCTGGGGGAAAGTGAACGCCACATGGACGAATCTAAAGTGGAGCCTCACCTCCATAGTACTGCCATTTGGCAGCGCTTACCCTATGAGACAAATGCTAACAACTGGTTCTCCTGGAGAAAAAATAGATGAATTGTGCATGTAAAATGGGATGGGGAATGCTGGGGAGATGAGATTTATGGGAAAAGGATGAGCAAGAGACACCACTATTTGTGGATGCCAGGGAAAAAGGTTAACTGCCTCCTCAGCACTTCACTTCGATCAACCGCGGTATACATTTACCGGCATGTCAAGCATTTCATCTCTGGTGTTATGAACGAGGCTCCTGTGGGTGCAGAGGCTTTCGTATGGATGATCTGGAAAGTGGAGAATGACGTATTAAAGAGAGCAGAAAATGAAAAAAAAATATTTGGAGATGCCAGGAGTTGTTCAGTTAGCTCGCTCCGGGTGATTGACAGAGAAAATTCAGATGGGCTTTTCATTAAAGTAAAGTTTCAAGTGCATGTTTGATGAATCCCAAACATCTGCTAAGCACTCTCAACTAAAACAACAGTGTTTGCAAAGAGCACACCAAAAGTGGCATTTCTGCACATTCATTAAATGGCTCGAATCAATTCCTGACCAGATATAATTCCGACACAATCAAATTTACTATGCGTGACGCCCACTCAACACTGCTAGTAGATTCTGGTTTATCTTCAGCGCAAAACATGCACATAACGGGGTCTCTTCAATGGTCAATTTACAGTGCCAAAACCACAGAAATTGCTACAAAAAGTAGTCTTTGACTACATATTCAATTTTGCTGAATTTGTGATTTCTAAAGGCGAGAAAAGGCCTGAGAGACATTGTATATTAGTGACAAATCAAAATTGACATTCATTCATGAGGGAGGCCAGGAAAGACTGGGGTAGAGCAGAGCAGGGTGAGCTCATCATCGGATGATCTCGTTATCAAATCTCAACTCTACAATTATTTTAAACTCCAGTAAGATTTAAAATTCAAGTTTGAGCCCATTCTCTGAATGGTTGGACAGAACCCAGAAGATATAAAAACTCAGTTTTGTTCCTGTCACAAAGGTAACCTGACTTCTTCCAACTCATGTCTCAATTTCACCTACAATGATGACTCATTTTTCCTCAATAGTCGCTAGCGACTACGGCTGGATTATATGAAGGATGCAAAAGAGAGACTAATGACTGCTGACAGTTTGGACAAACACTGCCATGTCCCATTGTATTGGTTTTGCAGACGTTCCCGCACTTTGGAACAGCGGCCTAGAGGAGAAAGGAAATGTGCTGGTTTGTAGGGTTACAATTTACACCATCCCAAATCCCCTGTTCGTGACCTGCCTCCTCAACGAGCAACGTTTGGAGTCGACTCTAATTTGACCAGTCCGAGTTTGGGCCCTAACGTTTAACCACTCTCAAGGGAAGTTCTCTTTGCCGTTGTTCTCTTGGCAGAATTAACAAAACTCATACTTAACTAGTCAGTATTATGAAGCTCTTACAGATCTCCTCCAAAAAATGCCCGGAAATAGTCTAAAATGCAGTTTGATTAAGATTGCAGAGCTGCCTTTTAGAAGAAACGGAGAGTGTATAATTTATAGTTGCTCCATGACATTGGGAAAAACCTCAAATAGCATACCAATTAAGTTATTTTCTCTGGTTTTCAGAGGCTCCGTGATCATTTGGGATTGTAGTTGTGCAGGTCTGAAGCCAGGAGATGCTCTCCTTTGGTACTGGCCGCCGCCGCCATCTCGGGTTGCGGCATCGCCCATTCCTAGATGCCGGTATGTTTGCGTTACTAAGCGTGCAGGACTCCGAGTTTGCTTGTGTATCTTCTAATGAGTATGTGCACGGCGGTGAGACGGACTCACATTCCACTCCGTCAAAACAGGACTCACCGTTAATTAACAGTATGCCAGGATGATCTCCAAAGTGGCTCTATAGAAGGTTACCAGAAGCTTAGTGTCCAAGTTGTTCCTCCTGAGTACCCTCAGGAAATGGTGTTGGTAGAACAGGAGAGCGTGTCCGTGACGTGGACCCCCAGGAATTTGAAGGACTGGACCCTGTCTACGCATACTCCATTTATGAGGAGTGGGGCCAGATCTGTGTTGCGTTTACAAAAGTCCAGGATTATTTCTTTAGTTTTCGTGGTGTTTAGTGTGAGATTGTTCACCAAACACCACGAAGACAGTTTGTTGACCTCATCTCTGTGGGGAGACTCATCCCCCTGAGATGAGTCCGACTACAGTGGTGTCATCGGCAAATTTGATGATGGAGTTAGAGTTGTGGGTCGGTATACAGTCAACCTTAAGGGGAGCCTGTGCTCAGTGTAATGGAGGAAGAGAGGAAGGGACCAAGTCTAACAGTTTGTGGACGGTTGGTTAAGAAGTTCTTAATCCAGCAGCAGATGGAAGAGGATAGTCCAAGGTAGGAAAGTTTGTCAGCCAGAATGTCCGGTATTATAGTGTTGAAGGCTGAGCTATAGTCAATGAAAAGCATCCTCACATAAATCCCCTGGTGCTCCAGGTGGCTCAGTGCTGTGTGTAGAGCTACGGCAATGGTGTCCTCAGTGGACCTGTTTGCTCTATAAGCAAACTGGTGAGGGTCAACTGAGGGAGGGATTGTATCCCTGATGTGGCGGGCGACCAACTTTTCAAAGCACTTCATGATCATAGGCGTAAGTGCAACAGGCCTGTAATCATACAGGCTGTCAATGGTTGGCTTTTTAGGGACAGGGATAATGGTGGCAGATTTCAGGCAGGATGGGATGGTGGATTGTTGCAGGGAACAATTGAAGATCTTTGTGAAAACACCAGTCAGCTGGTCAGCACAGGCTTTGAGCACCTTCCCAGGTACTCTGTCAGGGCCAGCAGCCTTCCTGGTCTTCACAGTCCGCAGTACCTGTCTCACTTCATGTTCCTGAAGCTTCAGTGTACTGCTGCAAGGTGGTGGATGTGTTGAGACTGAATCCTATTTGTCAGTCTCAAAGCGGGCAAAGAAACGGTTCAGTTCCTCTGCTAGTGAGGCATCTGTGTTAACAGACACATTATTGTCATTGTAATTGGTAATGTGTAGTATTCCCTGCCACATCTTCTTTGGGTTATTTTCTGTGAAGTGCTCCTCAATTTTCCTTGTATTTGTTGCCTTGGCCTTTTTAATGCCTCTCTTCGGGTCTGCTCTGGCAGCGCTGTATTGTAACTTGTCCCCTGACCTGAAAGCGGTGTTACAGCATTTAATGAGTGCCTGTGTCTCACTGGTCATCCAGAGTTTTTGGTTAGGAAAAACCCGGATACGTTTATTAACAGTGACAGTGTCCGTACAGTTTTTGATGTAGGAAACTACAGTGTCCGTGTCGTCCTGGAGGTTGTGGTGTTCAAAAAGTTCCAAAATGGTGCGGGAAAAACAGTCCTGCAGCTGAGAACGGGCATCCTCAGGCCATGTTTTTATTATCTTTGTTTGTGGCCTTGTTAGCCTCCGGAGTAGGGTGTATGAGGGGGTGAGGGACAGACAGAGATGTTCGGATCCAGCAAGGTGAGGGAGGGGTGTGGCTCCACGAGACCGGTTTGCTTCTCTTTGCAAGAAAAAATCCAGAAGATTGTCTTTCTCTTTATTTGTGCGTGCATTTGGGAATGCCTGTTGGTGAACCTATCAATGACAATCTATATTAAGGACGAAACAATCGAAAAACATGAGTGGTGTACGTACGCGTGACTGAGCTGGCTAGTCAATACAAGAGCAGGACTTCGGCAGTATGTACCATCCTTAAGCAGAAGGACTATAAAGGATATCAAGCCTTCCAAAAGGACCAACCATAGTTTCCAAGCTGCACAGTGACATTCATAATGACATGGAGAGCCTTTTTTTAATAGTGCACTCAGTTGTGAGGCATGGGGGAGCAGATGGTTCCTATTCAAAAGCCGCAGTGGAATACATTAACATCTTTGCCTCGGTTATTGCACAAGAAGGTTTGAATTTAGTGTAACGTAAGATTAAAACTTATTTTTAAGTTCGTGTGTATAGTAATCTAAGTTCATTTAAGTTAAATTTTAAATTTGTTAAGTCACGAGCACGTCCGTCAAATCTCTCCCCCTCTCGCTCCCACTTCCAACCCCAACCCCCACTCTCCCTCGCCATTACCGTCTGTCTGTACTGAGTAATGTCACATTTCACATTATAGTATTGAAGATCATAACCACTAGATAGGTATTTGTTACTTTGTGAGAATGTCGTGAATTCGAACCAATAAAAACATATTTTTCCATTGTAATATTGATTGATTTATTGATTTATTTGATAAGGGACAGCACATACTAACGAATATATTCATATTCATGTTAATGAACATACATATGTAAATATGTAAGATTGTAGCCACCGGCTAATTTCCATCTTTAGTCCCTGGTGCAGGTACAAGAGAAACAATAACACACACTAAACACATACATACAGACGTAGCACAATTTTAGACAGTGTCGTGATCGCAATTTTGTTCGTCTAACAGCCAGGCTTTAAGATGATTCGCAAAGAGGTTCAGAGACGGGAGTTCACGTATGTTAATTGGTATTGAGTTCCAGGTATATGCAACAGAAAGGGTGCTTTGGCTGAAAGGACTCTTTTTGAAGGGATCTTGTTAGAGTTGCTTTGTTTTATGCTTTTTTCCCCTCTGGTGTCTTGTCTGAGTTATTGCCCATTGGGTTCAGCTGTCGTTTCTCCGCCCTTGGTGTATTCCCTGCCTGCTCCCTCGTGTGTTTCCCAGGTGTTCCTAATTGTCTCGTCAACCCATGTCAGTCTATTTAAACCCCACTGATTGTTATGTCATTTGTCAGATTGTCTGCTTTGGTTCGTCCTCACCACGTTTCCTCGTTACCTTGATCCTTGTTCCATGTGCCTCGTTCTTCACTTTCCTGTATCGGCCCTTGTCAGGTTTGGTTTTGTGATTTGATTTCCAAGTCTTTGTTATTTTCTAAGATCCTGCTTAAGTTATTAAAGTTTTGGTATGAGCACTACTTCCCTCGTCCTCACCTGCTTCCCTGCGATTGGGTCCTAATTCCTCGTGTCCTCGCCTCGACATCTCCCCAAAGATGTAACAGATCTACAGTCACCTCTAGAGCCAGCCCAATTGATGGGTTGGAATTTTTTAAAAACAAAATCTTGCAGTGGAGGAGGGGTTTTGTGTTGGAAGATTTTGTAGACTGAGGTGGCATCTGCATATTTAACAGTATTGTTCCAGTTCAGGTGTTTGTGTTTATTTAATATCTGACAGTGGTATGTGTGTTTTTGGCTTTCTGCCCCATACTTTTAGAGCCTGCTTATGAATGGTTTCAATTGGTTTGAGTGTTGTTTTGCAGGCTGATGACCAAATTGTTAGGCAGTAAGTCATGTGTGATATGATCATTTTGTCAAAATTTTATTATTTCATAATTTTGCTGACTCAGGTGTTAGATTATTTCTGATGAACCTAAAATTGGACAAATTGAATTTAATTTTATTTAGTGTATTTTTTATCTGTCGTTTGAAGGCAAGTTGAGAGTCCTAGCTATTTAAACTACATTGATTGTTTTTCCTTGGAAAAAAATGTTGGGGTCGCTGTTATTTGTCACTCTTTTTGCGAAGTACATACAGACAGTCAAAGATATATTTAAATGTAGTTGAGATTTTTCAAGCCAGTTATTGACGACGATATCCTGTTTTTTGCATTTTTTCAGAGGGTGGGAACGAATTAATTTGTATTTAGTTTATTTCTATGAGAAAAATTGATTTGACATACGAATGACATGCGAGCTCAGTCCCGGAAGGCATTAAGCTCGGATCTCAAGGTATTACTATACATAAGTGGCCAGGTAAATAATTTCCACCAGGTAGGGGGGCAAAACTAAGTAAGTGGGAGGTAATTGTAAGGGAGCTGAACCTCGCTCCCGTCCTCCCCCCTGATTTATCCCACTCTCCCTTCTGTGGCACGATTAAGGGCAAGACAATATTTTCATTTGATATTGTTTCAACACTGTGGCATTATTTATGTCTTGTCAAGCACTTTGCCCAGCCTTTTTAACGCAGGTGAAAAGCTCCATTGACTCTGGATCAGAAGAAATATGGAGACGTCAAAGAGGGTGACCCGCACTGAGGTTACAAGAGAACGTGATTGTATGTAAAATGTGTGTGCTTCCTTGGGACTTTGCCAATAAGCTGACAAGACACACACAGTTGTTCCAAGTACAGTCGTACCTCTACTTACCAAATTAATTGGTTCCAGAACTTCTTTTGTAAGTTGAACAATTTGTAAGTAGAGCAGTACTTTATAAAGTAATACCTTGACATACAAGTGTCCCAACATATGAGAAATTTGACACACTAGGAAAATTACTATGAAATATTTGCCTTAAGGTACAAGACAAATTTTAAATACGAGCATGCGAGACAGCCAGGTGGCCGAGTACGCAAGAGCTTTCTCGCGGGCTCTCCCTCACATAAAGATATCTACGAGCACTGGGCATACAGGTGGCATTTTTTACGTTAATCAGTGCAGAATTAAGGGATAAATAATGGGTCCAAACGGACGGTGAAATGAAGGAGAGTGAGAATAAAAAGTGTATGATGAAAAATCGATATTAAGTATGAAATAATCGAAAAACCTGATAGTGGTGTACATGTGACTGAGTTGCCTCGGGAATACGAGAGGAGTACTTTGACAATATTTACCCTCCTTAAGCAGAAGGATGCTATAAAGGATATCAGGCCTTCCAAAAGGACAAACCATAATTTCCAAGCTGCACAGTGACATTCAGCACCCCATGCGACGCTAATGAGGATAAAGCGGTTCAGAAAATGATATGAGATAAAGAAATGCGTTTACTTTTTGATGGATTTCGTAACTTGGATCTTGTTTTTTATCTCAAGGCACTCGTATGCATATAAAGTGTCCGTAACTTGAAAATTCTGTACCTAGAGGCATTCGTAATAAATTTATAATTAACCCGTGTGACATCTATTTAACGGGACTGCTTTTTGACGTCAGTATGGGAGTATTCCCTTGTTACCGCGACTACCCTGTGTACCTTGGATTTTCGTTTGTCTCAATTAACTTTTGTCCCTCATGTTTCCCCAGTAATCATGAGTCATGTTTTGCCTCTTTATCGGTGTGTCTTCCCCTGTTTATTTGTCACTTTTGTATTGATCATTTTTGTTATAAAAAAAATAAGTTGTGCACCAGCACTTTCGGCACTCATATCCTGGGTTCTCGGTGTCACTCACGCATACGAGGAAACCATGACACTCACAAAGAATTCATTCAGATTTTTCTTTATCGGGAAAAGAATCGAACCGTAGTGTCATGATGTTGCTGGCAAATAAGTATTTTGTCAACCACCAATTGTGAAAGTTATCCTACTGGAAAAGATTAGAGAGGCCTGTAAGTGTCAACATGGGTAAACCTCATCCATGAGACAGAATGTGGAAAAAAATCATATTGTTTGATTTTTAAAGAATTCATTTGCAAATCATGGTGGGAAATAAGTATTTGGTCAATACCAAAAGTTCATCTCAAAACAATAACGGAGGCCAAACATCTACACAAGCTTTTCACATACTGTGGCTGGTATTTTGGCCCATTCCTCCATGCACATCTCCTCTAGAGCAGTGATGTTTTGGGGCTGTCGTTGGGCAACACGGACTTTCAACTCCCTCCACAGATTTTCTATGGGGTTGAGATCTGCAGACTGGGTAGGCCACTCCAGGACCTTGAAATGCTTCTTACGAAGCTACTCCTTTGTTGCCCTGCCTGTGTGTTTGGGACCATTATCATGCTGAAAGACCCAGCCACGTCTCATCTTCAATGTCCTTGCTGATGGAAGGAGATTTTCACTCAAAATCTTTCGATACATGGCCCCATGCATTCTTTCCTTTACACAGATCAGTCATCCTGGCCCTTTTGCAGAAAAACAGCCCCAAAGCATGATGTTTCCACCCCCATGCTTCACAGTGGGTATGATGTTCTTCAGATGCAATTAAGTATTCTTTCTCCTCCAAACAAGATAACCTGTGTTTCTAACCAAAAGTTATATTTTGGTTTTGTCTGACCGTAACACATTCTCCGAGTCCTCTTCTAGATCATCCAAATGCTCTCTAGCGAACCGCAGACGGGCCTGGTGCAGGTCTACAATTTTGTCTCTGGTGTCCTTCGACAGCTCTTTGGTCTTGGCCATAGTGGGGTTTGAAGTGTGAGAGACTGAGGTTGTGGACAGGTGTCTTTTATACCGATAACGAGTTAAAACAGATGCTATTAATACAGGTAACGAGTGGAGACCTCGTTAGACCTCATTAGAAGAAGTTAGACCTTTTTGACAGCCAGAAATTTTTCTTGTTTGTAGGTGACCAAATACTTATTTTTCTCTAATTTGGAAATAAATTCTTTAAAAATCAAATCAATGTGATTTTCTGATTTTTTTATGTCTCTTGGTTGAGGTTTACCCATGTAGACAATTACAAGCCTCTCTATTCTTTTGAAGCAGGAGAACTTGCACAATTGGTGGTTGACTAAATACTTATTTGCCCCACTGTATATATATATATATATATATATATATATATATATATATATATAGTCATACCTCTACTTATGGCACGGCCCCATCGCGTGAGTGGTTAGCCCGTTGCCTCACAGCTCTGTGCGGAGTTTAGATGTTCTCCCCGGTCTTGCGTGGGTTTCTCTGGGTACTCTGGTTTCCTACCACATTCCAAAAACATGCATGGTAGGCTGATTGGACACTCTAAATTGCCCCTAGGTATGGGTGTGAGTGTGCGTGGTTGTCCGTCTCGTGTCCCGCGATCGGCTGGCCACCGATTCACCTGCCTCTGGCCCGGAGTCAACTGGGTTCCCGCATCCCCCGTGACCTTATGAAGATAAAGCGGTTCAGAAAATGAAATGAGATGAGACATTGACTCAGATGTCGGTGTTGAAAAAAAATTCACCGCCATTTTTCATCTGTCGTGCGGTTGCGAATTTCAATGTAGATTTAAACATGATGAACTATATACCGAAGAAAAAGAATGCACAATGTAGTGAATCCGCGAAAGTTGAAACCACGAAGTGAAGAAGGATCAAAGTCATTTCAATGTGCAACATAAGTGACAAGCTGGGTGTACGGCCCAGGAGAGATAAGAGCTCCAAAATCTTTTTTTCTCTTCTCTTGCTTTCAGACTCATCTTTGTTCAGCGAGCAGTGGGTGGTAAGCAGGGAACGCTCTTAGTCACAGCGGAAAATTGATTGCAAACAGAATTAAAGCAAATTGAAATGACATTATTCCTGCATTCATTAAACGTCTGGGAGCCACATAGGAAATGCTCATTTGTCAACAGTCAACATTGTACATGTGGAAGAGAAGAGACACTAATTATGTTGTTTTGTTTGATGACAGAGGAAAAAAATTAAACTAACATCCGTATAGCAGGCCCAGTGGTGCAGTGGCGCGAATGGTTAGCGCGTCGGCCTCACAGCTCTGGGATCCTAGGTTCAAATCCAGGTCATGTCCACCTGTGTGGACATTGCATTTTCTTCCGGGGCCTGCGTGGGTTTCCTTCGGGCACTCCGGTTTCGTCCCTCTTTCCAAAAACATGTATGGTAGGCTGAATGGGCACTCTAAATTGCCCCTTTGTATGGGTATGAGTGTGCATGGTTGTCCACTTTATCCTCATTAGGGTCGTGGGGGTGCTGGAGCCTATCCCAGCTGACTTCGGGCCAGAGGTGGGGGGCATACTGAATTGGTGGCCAACCAATCGCAGGGCACAAGGAGACGGACAACCATGCACACTCACACCCAGACCTAGGGGCAATTTAGTGTCCACTCAGCCATGTTTTTGGAATGTGGGAGGAAACCGTAGTTCCTGGAGAAAGCCCACGCAGAATATGGTGGACGTGACCTGGATTTGAACCTAGGACCCCAGAGCTGTGAGGCCGACACGCTAACCACTCGCGCCATGGTACAAAATGTAAGTTAACCTGATGGGGTTTGAAGAGATAGTCCCCATGGTAATTGAAGAATATGAAACAGAAAGCAATACAGCACACAGTGAGGCCAATCCCTGTTGTACAATGCAGCGTTGATTTCATGCGGCTATTTTTTATTTTTATTTTTTAAAGAACTAAGTCAGAAAAAGTGCACAATGTAGGGAGAAAAGCAGGTTATAAGTATTCTGGAGGTGGAATACGTGCAATATTACAGTTTCAAAAATTAATTATTGATTTGATTTCATCACCTGGATCTTCAATAGGGTTAAATGATTGGAATAGAACCCTGTTCTTGAGTTCAATTTGTGCTGGACTATAACTTGGAAAACCGAGGAGCCTGTACAAGCCTGTGCTATTTTCCATGCGAAAGCTTGATGGATTTTGTCAGGATTTTATTTCATATTATTATTATACATTTGCTTGCAATGAAGAAATGCTTTGCTTTACAATTAAACTTACTTTGCTCATTATTATTAGTTTCATATTATTGTATGTTTGCTTGCAACAAAGTAATTGCTCTGCTCCTGATAATCTTAGTTAGTCTAAACAAAGGGGATCCAGAATGCCTTGCAGTGCTGCGAATCTGATCTTGGAACTGCACCTGCGTCCACCACAGACTCCACAAGACTTTCAGACCTTCATTTGTTTTGACTATTGACGTCTCACTTCTGTTTCTTCCCCTCCCCTGAGATTTGAGATGTACATTGTAATCATGGCCCTCGAATGTTATAAAAACGGAAAATATGTACCTAGTAATGTGAAATTCTTTATGTGGACGGGTTATCTATGAATTAATGCAATGGGCAAAACTCGAACAGGATACAATATATTGCCCGCTACTAAAATTTTAGAACAAGAACTCTTACCACCTTATTTCTATACACAAACACCGAAACTGATAGCATTAACATAGGTGTATAAATTATATCAAAACAAGGCGTGACCAGATGATTCGCCTAGAGACGTTTCGCTGACAGATGTTTGACAGACAGACAGGTCGCCGAATGGACGTTCCGCCGAACGTTCATTCGGCCGAACGGACGGTCGGCCGAATGAATGTTCGCAGAGGTTTCGCTGAAACGGGATTTGCACGCTCGCCCCGCCCCCTGATCGTGTGTGTGCAAGTTTGTTCAACCTCGGCCCATGACAAGATTCTCGTAACTCGAGCGGAAGTTTCCCATTGAAATGAATGGGAAACAAATTAATTTGTTCCAACTCTCTGAAAAAAAACACCAAAAACAGGATATTGGATTGAAAAAAATCCACGGCAGCAATGCACTCGTAAACGAACAAACAAATTTAAATTAACTTGGATAACTATATACAGACACTCAACGTTTAATGTAACTTCAAACAAAACTAAATTCTAAATTTGTTGTAATCTTTTTTACCTTACGTAGTTCTACGGGTTGACACCACCTGGCCGCTCCGCCGAAGTCTTCAAAACGAACGCATCAAGAGTTGTTTGTTTTTGTCTACCCTTCAAAATATTTCGATAATGTCGCATACAAATGTCATCACAAAAGGATAACGCACGACCACTTGCCAACGAGAAATAGTCTTTAAAGAACGATCGCGGGAGCATCTTTCCTGAGAAAGAATAACAGGAAATACAATAGTTGATCTTACCCACGTATTGATTGTGGGTAATGAAGTTTTATTCTGAGAAAGGTTGCCATTGCCTATGGGTGTTGTGTGCACGAGCATACTTCATTACCCAGAAAGCCCTCTTTTTGCCCGCGCGTTGTGCGTTTCCTGGTCGTATGAGAAACTCGTCTGAATTAATTAGTTCTGTGCTCGTAGATATTGTTATACACGAAAGATATGCAAAAAAAATGCCATGGCCACCTGGCTTGGTTGCATCACGAAATTTTGACCGCATCACGGGCGAATTATTCGATCGAAATTTTCCCCGTAAGACGAGCATTTTGTATGACGAACGGTCGTATGACGAGGTACCACTGTACATCCCTTTTTACTTTACTTTGTACTTTATACTTCTTACTTTAATGTTTTTACAACTTTCCTTGTTCTGTTAGCCTGGCTTCTTTCGGCTACTTCTTTTTTGGGAACCATTCAGCCATGCCTACGCAGTCACACACATGGGACTAGCTGTTACAACACGCAGCAGAAGGAGCAACACCTCGAAGCCGCTGGAGTTTCGGAGCTGGACAAAAGTGCCGGGAGGAGAGGCAACGCTTCTGACCAACCATTCCATCGTGGGATAAGATGGAAGAGCTGTCGGCGCTTAACAGCAACGGAGTCGAGGAGTTCTGCCCTGCTGCTGTTTTCTTCAGCTCCAGACTACTGAGGAACTGTGCGGAGAAGCTTGGAAGAGTGACTCTGCATATTCTCTACCTCGGTCACAGTCTGCAGAAGTTCCCCATCTCGTGGAAGACTTCCTGTGTGTGGTTCCAGTTTTTGTCCAACTTTACGTCTTTTTGAGTCTATCCATTTTTTCTACCGAAACTCGTAGCTCGTTTTGTGTTTTTGCTGCTTTTCTGTCTTAATGATTTGGTGATTCTTAATGATCCCATTGACTTTGATTTTCTTTGTACTTTGTGCTTTTTGCTTTTGCTTTGTTGTTCTGCGGCCTTTGACTGTACTGTCTAACTTATAACTATGCCTTTTCTTGCTACGGTCACAATGAAATTTCCCGAATACGGGATGAATAAAGTTATCCAATCCAATCCAATCCATCATGTAAAAACAACGATTCATACATAAACTCTGTTTTCAGCTTTAACAAAAAAAGTTGAGTAACACACTTTTAGAAGGTGAAGACATTCAATCACTCAGATCCGGCAGCCGTTTCTGGCCACCATAAGAAATCTCAACTCTTTATGTTGCACGGTTTGGACAAAGATAGCAAGAGAATCTTAACATACACACACTCACACACTCATAAATCACGATTTATAAGGATTATAGATAAAACCCGTACTGCAGCTACAAATGCGACACATAAAAAAGCGTAATATAGCCAGATTTTACTCACCAAAAATCCTTTTTATTTTTACACAAAATCCATCCTCATTTCTTTCCTCAAGAAGATTTCCATTACTCTGTCGTACAGATTATCCGTGTGTTTCATTTGCATCAAGAAGTTCTTTCCTATCGCCATCGAATCGAAGCTAATGCTGAAAGTCGAGTCTGTTCTGTCGTATTTCTGGCATGAGTTTTTATTCAATTTATGCCCGAAAATGTCCGTTCCCGGTTGTGACAGGTTTGCTAGCTTCGGAGTTGTCCGACCTTTCTAAATGATGTCCATCTTATCTTGAAAAGTACGTCTTGAAAATGGCTCTGACAGTAAGTCTGCAAATAAATCCATTTCTTCTCCTCCTTCAGCTACTGTGGGTTGACAAAACCGCTATTAAATCAACACAACAATATATTTGCTTGTGCAGCTCGCTACAGATACAGCTTGCTAGGTCTGGCTTACACACTCTATCACTAGCCAATGATAGTTTGTGAAAGCGATGACGTTTCCCTACGCCTGCGAAAAAGCATTGGTACCGCGAACTCGAAATCTGATTGGTTAAAGCAACAGATTTATCAATGCTTATTTTATGCTACAGGGCCTGCAGAACTTATTGTGAAGGCCTCAATGTAGATTTCTGACCCTGGCAACAAATAATGGCTGAAATGTGATTGGTTAACAAATTCCAAATTGCAAAAATTGTATCCACTTATTAGACAGCCTACTGGTTAGAGCACTGATATCCGTGACCATGATCAAGTGAATTGGACGAAATTTGTTTCATTCTTCTTTTTTCAGACCTGACCTGTGAGTAAGGGGAATACGGGTGAAGGGCAGACCTACAAATCCCACCAGGTGGAATTATATTTGTCATAAAAATGAATTATTAAGTTTCATTAAGGGCATTAGGTTGTGTGCAAATATATAATAACGTAGAGAAGCGCACGTGTGCAAATATGCATGGATGCTAAAAGTGACCATTCCCGCTCGAGTGAAACTGAACTGATGGCAATTCGCATCTGATTTTACTTCAGACATGTACATTTCACCACTTATAATTGCATCTGATGCTATTTATATTACAATGTAGCGTGTCTAGTCTTTGGTAATGAAAAAGTAAACAAATTTGAGGGCAACCCAATTAACAGTAGAAAAAAAATAGAGGTTTAAGCCAAGAGGCCAGTTCCCAGTTCATAAACACACAGGGAAAAATGACAACCACATTGTGGAGGAGTAACATGGGGCAACGGCTTAATTGGAAAAACACATCCAATTAACTTGCCACAGAGGCTGTTGCTTTCCAGGAGAGTTAAAACGCCAGCATGTGATATGTTTGTGGTGGGCCGCGTTCGCTAAGGTTGTAATGCTCTATGACAGCAATGTGAATGAATCACATTGTCAAGGGAAACGAACAAGACAACAATATAGCAACACCACAAAGCATTGAGTTTCCATCCAAGGCCAAAACATGGAAATACATATGATGTGGCCACGCAGGGACCTTGAATATTTGTTTTGACCTTGACAGCTCTTCACTTGGATAAGACGTAGCGACCCACAAGAACCACACCGGGGTTGGACTTTACATAATTAGGTTTTAGTTCCGGCTCTTCTTGAACATCTGAAATAAGTATTCTGCCAGCCAAATACAACAGACAGATCAGAGCCGATTTAAGAAGCCTAATTGAATGAGTTTTGCTGTGGTTTCAACAGCTGCAAAATGTGGATATTGCTTGGTGTGTCAGTATAAAGTTTTCCCGGGGTAATAACCAATAATAACATCTGTAGTTGAACAGACTTTGCAACTGGCTGAAATCACTAAAATTAAATCCTGAAGATCAGTGAGGTGAAGCACCACTATCAATAGAAGGGAACAAAGTCTGACATCCAGGACAACAGACACACAATGCAATGTCAGCATCACTAGTGTGATGACTTCATCTGTCAATTAGAAGAATCACACAGAGAATTCATTAACTACCGTGGAACCACTGAGGTTTGGTTAAGTACAGCATTGAGGCATGAAAATAATCCAGACCATGAAGATGTGCGAGTTTGAGTTGTGATTGGGTGGGCACTTCAATTTAATGAAAATTTACAATTTAACCTTTATTTAACCAGATCGAACCCATCGAGATCAAGAGGTCTTTCGCAAGGGTGACCTGGCCACATTCACGCTCACACTCATACCTAGCGGTAATTTAGAGTGTTCAAACAGCCTACAATGCATATTTCTTTTGTAATGTTGGAGGGGACCGAGTACTCGGAGAAAACCCACACAAGCAACAAGGAGAACATGCAAACTTCACACAGAAGAACCAACCTGGATTCGACCCCAGAACTGTGAGGCCGATGCGTTAACCACTCATCCGCAGGGACGCCACCATTTACCATACCAATCAAATATGATAAATAAGATCTCATAAAAAGGAATAAATCAGAGTGTCATCTACTGAGCTAGAATAAACTTTTACTTAACACACTTGTTCTACTTCAAAACAAGGCCTGTTTATCACTAAAAGTTATAACCTTTTACCCTTCGTTACAAAATTAAAGTGACTTATGATGGCTAATGGCCAGTTCCATCAATGAAAAGAACATTTGCTAGTTGTGAAGATTTTTCTGCGATGAGATGAAATAAACTCCCATTCGGGTTGAAGAAAAGCAGAAGTTCCACAGAAGAGATAAGCCGTCTCTGCTCGGTCAGCAGACGCAAGCGTCACCGTCACCTTATTGGATATCTGTCAGCGAGATTGCGTTTCGATGGCGAGCAGCCCAGTTCATTTCCGCCGAGATGGAATAAAATTCTAACTTAGGTGTAATGCAGACAACTAGTGTTTAATGAGAGTTACGGGGCACTGAATGCAAGGCATTCTGTATGCAGATTACACCACCACGGAGCAGCTAAATCACTTTGTGATCCATGAATGGCCACACTTATAAGTAGCAGCCAAGGGATTAAAAATGTTTGATTGGATGCACTAGTGGCATAAAAATGAGACCTATCCAGCATTTGGCCAAAGAGTGACTCCAAGTCTGACATTATTGAGTCTCTCGACCCCCAGAGGCTGTGCCCCCTCTTAAAAATCCAGCTGTTGGGGATAATCCTGTTACCTCCCATTAAAAGTGCAAGGGGTCCTGTTACGCAGGATGAATGTTGACTCTCCCACCACAGCGAGCTCACTAAAAGTGGCGCACCTCACCTGCCTCGCCGCGCGTGAGGTTAACCCTCGCCGGTGTGTGCTTGATAGCTAAGTAAATCCGTTTGGATACAATCCAGACACACTTGCTCTCATAACTGCGTTTGTTATGGCTAGCAGCAAGATACGACGCCAGACTAGTAGGCTCCGCCACTCGTTGGTAACATGCATAATGCATAAATCAGGGTGAGGGAACCGATCACTCGGCAGCCATATTTGGCTCTTTTGATAGGTACATATGACTCTCCGCTAAACTGTGAGGTAAAATATGGGAACCTTTGTTGATAGAGCTCAGTCCTGAATGTATCAATCGGAGTGTTACGTGAGCATTGTGGCGCCGACAATATCTCGAGTGCGGCATTAAACATTTTTTTCCCATTAGTATTCTGCATGCATACTCCCGTTGATTATCGCTGATTAGTAAGAGTGCGACAATGTTATCAAAAGATCTCAAAGAATGTTTGTACTTTAAAAGTGGTGACATTACTACAAATAGCACACATTTCAGTGCATTTTTACTTTTAAATTTTGAGTATGGCCCTCAAGGAATAACATTTGAAAATATGAATTGTTTATGGCTCTCTCAATCAAAAAGGTTCCCGACCCCTGGCATAAACCATCCAGCGCAGGGAAAAGACAGCAGTCAGTCTGGACAAGATCATGTTTCAGCCCCATTGATATCGATCGTGCTAGGGTGGCCATAATTGCTAGCACCACCTCATTTTGGATGTCCAGCTTAGTCGCAATCCTAAGAGGTCCGAAAGCGAAATTAAATACAAGGTGAAACTAAGATTGCGACTGTTATTGCCAACCAATTTAATGTATTTTGCCAACCAATTTAATGTATTTTGCCAAGTGTTTTGATCAAGGTGGAAGGATTCATTTTCAAAAAGTGCTAAGTGTATACAGTGCCATAAAAAGTATTTGGCCCCTTCCTGACTTCTGTGTTTTTTGGCATATTTATGAAACACAAAGGTTTCAGATCATCAAACCAATTTTAGTATGACACAAAGACAACCCAAGGAAACGCTTGATTTCAGTTATTGCTGCCAAAGGTGGCACAACCCGTTATTAGGTTCAAGGGTCAATTACTTTTCAGAGAGGGCCAGACAAGTTTGTACCATATTTTCACAATTATAGGGGCAATTAAAAGTCTAACATTTTCTCTAAAATGGTCGATGCGCGCAATCGGTCGGTGCCCCTTGTCTGTGCACTAAATTCAATTTTTGTATGGCCCTGTATGGCCGCTTGAGTGACAGGTTTTATTTCTTGCCGGCACGTTGCGATCAACCCAGCGGATGTTCACTCTAAAAATAGCCTCCCTGTGTATTCCAAGCATTATGGTAAATTCATTCAAAACATCCCAGGGGAGTGCCAACGCATCTGACTTCCGTGTGCTCGCAGCGCTTTTAACCCTCAAAAACAATACTAAAAGAAACAGCATATTAGAGCTATACAGAGAAAATGCCTGGCATTTATGACAACAGAATGCAGGTGTGAACGCTTGGAAAATGGACTGAAGCCATGCATCAAACACAATTTAACAGCTTTGGTAACGGATGACAAAACGGATTATATACCCGAAAATGAGACTGCGCCCTATCACACGGTGCGTTTATAGGTGTGAAAATACGGTATTTTTTCTGCTTTGGTAAATTAAATCATCATTTAGACACAGCATTTTCTCTTTCCTTGGGTTGTCTCTATGTCATACAGAAATTGATTTGATGGTCTGAAACCCATGTGTGATAAATATGCAAAAAAAAAAAACAGAAATCGGGAAAGGGGCGAATACTTTTTGACGGCACTGTAAGTGCCATGACCATTTATATCACTTTTAAAATAGAAGTGTCAAAATGGTGGCCTAACATGAGTTTGACACCAGTGGATTGCAATATCAGTCATCGTCATCAAGGGCATGCCTTATTCACAAGTTGTTGATACTCGTCCTGGGATAATGGATTCCCGTTAAACCAGGGGTCTCAAACTCGCGGCCCACGGGCCAACTGCGGCCCTCGGGACGATAAGTTGCGGCCCCCGTCTTAATATGAAAGATTAACTTTCGTGCGGCCCGCAAGATTGATATGAATGACACTTGTTGTGTTCGGAGCTGAATGAACCAATCACGGTGAGGGCGGGACATTGGCCGGGTTGTCCAGTGCCTCGCTCACTCACTCATTCATTCCTCCAATCAGCTGGGCGGAGGAGAAGCCGTGAAGCCGATCACTCCGCTCGGCGCGCACACTCCTCCGCTGCTCTCAGCATAGAACTGAATGAGGCGCTATGATCCGTGATCCAGCCTGTGTCAGTGTCTGTAGCCATCTCCGCGATTGAAACGGAGAAACGGAGAGCGAAAGTGTGCATGCGCCACAAACCCGCGCGACTGAACGTGAAAGATCAACCCGAGACTCATTCCAAGTGGAAAAACATATTACAGAGCCCCAGAGATGTCTCTTTCAAAGCCTGCCGTGAAGAGAAAGGTTGGTGATGAGCACACACAGTTTCAAGAAAAGTGGGGAGTGCAATATTTCTTTGTTGAACACAGGGGCACCCCGCATGTCTCATTTGCACTGAAAAAGTTGCGGTGCACAAGGAATACAATTTGAAACGTCATTATACTACGAGACATGCTGAGAAGTACGAAAAATACCAGGGAAATGAGAGAGCCAACCAGGTTGCCAGTCTTAAAACATGTCTTCTGAGGCAACAGGATTTCTTCAAGAAGGCTACCAAAGACAGTATTGCAGCAGTCGAAGCTAGCTACGCCGTTTGTGAGTTGATTGCTAAAGCAGGAAAGCCATTCACAGAAGGTGAATTTATCAAAAAGTGCATATTACAGGCTGCAAATATTGTCTGTCCAGAAAAGAAAAGTCTGTTCAACCACATCAGCCTTTCTGCCAACACCGTGGCAGAGCGCATTTCTTACCTGTCAAGTGACATTTATGATCAACTGTGTGAGAAAGCACAATTTTTCAGTGTATATTCAGTGGCTCTTGATGAGACCACAGATATCACAGACACTGCCCAGCTCGCAATATATGTCCGTGGTGTTGATGACAATTTTGAAGTAATGGAGGAGTTGCTCACAGTAATTCCAATGCATGGCCAGACCACCGCTAAGGAAATATTTCACCAGCTGTGTGATGCCATTAAGAATGCCGGTTTGCCATGGAAGAGCTTTGTTGGAATAACAACCGATGGAGCCCCATCAATGACAGGGGGGAAGAATGGACTGGTAGCACTTGTTCAAAAAAAACTGGAAGAGGAGGGTGTGGAGGAGGCCATAGCTCTGCACTGCATTATCCATCAGCAGGCCCTCTGCAGCAGATGCCTGAAGTTTGACAATGTGATGTCTGTCGTTGTGAAATGCATCAACCAAATCAGATCCAGGGGCTTAAAGCACAGAAGGTTCCGTGCTTTTTTTTGAGGAAATTGAGTCAGAATATGGGGATGTGCTCTACTTCACTGAGGTACGTTGGCTCAGCAGGGGAAACGTGTTGAAGAGATTTTTTGAGTTGAGAGCAGAAGTAAAAGACTTCATGGAGATAGACGGGGTTGCTGTTCCTGTGCTAAGTGATCCCAAATGGCTCATAGACTTGATTTTTCTTGTTGATATCACACATGAGCTTAATGTACTGAACAAGAAGCTACAAGGCCAGGGGCAACTTGTCAGTGCTGCCTATGACAACGTGAGAGCATTCTGCACTAAACTTGTGTTATGGAAAGCCCAGCTCTCTCAGACAAACCTTTGCCATTTCCCAGCATGCAAGGCTCTCGTGGATGCAGGCACACCATTCAGTGGTGAGAAGTATGTTGAGGCCATTTCGAAGCTACAGGAGGAATTTGATCACAGATTTGCAGACTTCAAGACACACAAAGCCACATTTCAAATTTTTGCGGACCCCTTCTCCTTTGATGTGCAAGATGCCCCTCCTGAGCTCATTGACCTGCAGTGCAACTCTGCACTCAAAGCCAAGTTCAGGGAGGTTGAGTGGAGAAGCAGACAAGCTTGGGCAATTTTTGAGAGAGTTGACCCCCAGCTTCCCTGAACTTTCCCGAATGTTCAAGCGGACCATGTGCCTTTTTGGGAGCACATACTTGTGTGAGAAGCTCTTCTCCACCTTGAACTTCAATAAGTCCAAGTACAGGTCCAGACTTACTGATGAGCATCTTCAAGCTCTACTGAGGGTCTCCACTGCTTCCTCCCTCAAGCCAAATGTGACTCAGCTATGTGAGAAGAAGCGCTGCCAGGTCTTTAGCAGCAAGGAGTAGGCAAGAGAAGCCGTGTTCAGAATATTTCATGTTCAATGTTCCATTCAAGTTCAGAAAGTTAAAGGTTAAAGAGCTGTTAATACAGACATTTGAAACGAAATAAAAATAATTCATTTTCTCTACTTAGCCAGCCTTTGTATATCTACTGTATGCTCATTATTATTATTTTATTTTTGTGTTACTGATTGATTGATTTTTTATTCATCTTTGAGTTAATTTATTTAATTCATTTAATTCATTATTTTTTGTTAAAAAATAAAGATATTTGATAACGTTGGAATGTTTTATCAGCGCTTTTCTTGTGGAAATCCTGATGCGGCCCAGTCTCACCCAGACTCGGCCTCTAGCGGCCCCCAGGTAAATTGAGTTTGAGACCCCCGCGTTAAACCCCTGTTTGTGACCTCGCCGCCTTTTACGACAGGAAGAAACTTCCTTCTATTGGACCGCCGGTGATGACATAGAAAGGATTTCAGAGGTTATTTTACAATAGTGGATCATGCTGCGCCGGCGAGGCTATTCCATCTAATTTGTCAGTTTGCTTGTAGCCATGCTTGAAAATGGCGTGATTTAGAGCCGGATCCTAATAGAAGCTAAATTTGGGAGCCTGTACGAGGAATTTATTGGGTCAATTTTCTTTCAACGAGACCACAAACTCCACTTGGGTGAGAAGTGTAATTGATTGACTGCCTTTGTGTGGCTTTCCTAGATATTTATTTATAAACATGTATTACAGTCTTACAAAAGCATTCTTTAAGGGGGGCAAACCATAATCAGAATAGGATTCATGATTATGCTAAATTTAAACCTGAACGCTTCGATTCAGTGGCAGATTTACTGTGCATCATAATTCTTGTTCTACTGAATCCCAACCATTAATGTAGCACAAGGGTGGCATATAATACATATTAGAGTGACAACATAACTCAGGATTTGTCTTCGCCACTGGAAAATGATGCGTGCTATTTTGGGATGTAACATCAAAAACATCGCCTTGTGGTATAGAGGTTGACTCGCCTGACTTCGGTGCAGGCAGGCTCGATTCCCGCTGGTAGCGGTATGATTGTAGGTGCCTATGCTCGTTTGTCTCTCTGTGTGCCCTACGGTGATCAGTCTAGGGTGTAGTCTGCCTTTCGCCGACGTCAGCTGGGTTAGGCTCCAGCAACCCCCGCAACCCTTTCAAAGATGCGCAGTTTGGAAGATGAATGAAAAAAAAACACGTCTAAATCACGAGGTACAGTAATACCTTGACGAGTGCCCCGACATACAAGCAATTTGAGATATGAGTAAAATTCTGAGCAAATATTTACCTTGAAATACGAGACATATTTCGAGATAGGAGCATGCGAGACAGCCAGGTGGCCTTTACACGAGAGGCTGCTTATGATTTCGAAGATGCAATAACCACCGCCCTCCACACTACAGGGAGCCACCTTGAGAATAGAGGGAGCTATGTTAGGATGCTTTTCATTGACAACAGCTCAGCCTTTACCAGCGTAAGACCAGACATTCTTATCCCCAAGTTGGCCAACCTAGGGCTCCCACATGCTCCTGGATTGCAGACTTTCTGATCAAGCTGGATTACCACCTCTCATCTGCCCGGACGCTCAGCACCAGCTAGCCCCAAGGCTGTGTACTGTGTACTATGTCCACTACTTTACTCGCTCTACACAGAAGACTGCAGACCCACGCAATCTGAGAACATCATTGTGAAATTTGCGGACGATACAACGGTGGTGAGAATGATCACAGAGGAGAATGAGACGGCCTACAGAGATGAGGTCGTTAGACTCAGCAAGTGGTGCGCTCTCAACAACTTGTCGTTGAACGCAGTGGCGGTCGGTGCATTTTCTGGTAGAGCCTTTAACGTATCAATCCAACCCTCAAAAACTATTTTATGGCTATAAAACCTCTACTGCAGCTACAGCTGCGACACATAAAAAATAATCAATAAATTAATGCACAAAAATGGGGTAAAATCCACTTCCTAGCAGCATTTCGTGATTAAATACAAATACTGGAGCTGTTCAGATATTAAAACCAGGCCAGGGGGGTGATTTTCCTGGGAAAAGACAGCGATGAACGTCAATGGCGTACGGGCAAACATTGCCCGAAAATGAGGTAAAATCCAGCCGAAAACAGCATTTATTGATTAAATACAAATACTGGAGCTTTTTAGACATCAGAACCGGGCCCAGAGTATCATTTCCCCGGTAAAAAGACAGCGATGAACGTCGATACGTCCATACGTGAAATGACAAAAAATGCACTAAAATTAGGTAAAATCCACTTCCTAGCATCATTTATTGATTGAATACAAATACTGGAGCTTTTGAGACATTACAACCAGGTCAGGGGGGTTATTTTTCCTGTGAAAAGACAGCGATGGACGTCAATGGCGAAACGCCAAAAATTAAACTGGGGTAAAATCCACTTCCTAGCAGCATTTTGTGATTAAATACAAACACTGGAGATTAAATAAAAACACTGGAGCTTTTCAGATATCAGAACCGGGCCCACAATTGAAATATTATTTAGGAATATAGCCATATTATACTCACCAAAAATTCTTTTTAACTGTACACAATATCCATCCTCCTTTCTTTCTTCCTTCTTTCCTATCGCCATCGAAGCTAATGATGAAAGTCGAGCCTGTCCTGTCATATTTCCGGCATAGTCCGTTTTGAAAATGGCTTTAAATCAACACAACAATATATTTGATGGTGCAGCTAAGTTAGCACACTGAAAGTGGCGCGCACACACCATTTTCCCGGCTGTAACAGGCTTGCTAGCTTCGGAGTTGACCACCCTTTCTTAATGATATCCATTTTTTTTCTGGAAAAGTCAGTCTGGAAAATAGCTTTGTGAGACAAATCTGCAACAGAATCCATTTGTTTTTGCCACTGTCGGCCATTGTGGGTGGAGTTTGCGAGCTCTGGCTGCGGCCCGCCTTCTAGCCAATCATAGTTGCTGAAAGCAATGACATATCCCAGCCAGCAAAATGCTAATGCATATGAAAAAGCATTGTGGGGTTGCCAACTCAAAATCTGATTGGTTAAAAGCAACAGTCTAGTTTAATGCAGCAGAGCCCGCAGAACTGATTGTGAAGGCTTTGAGGCAGATCTGATCTGGCAACAAATAATGGCTGAAATGTGATTGGTTAAATGCTTCAATATGAAAACACACATCTGGAAGCAGTGCAACCAGGGGGAAAAGCAATGAAAGGAAGCTAACAGACCATTTGGAATAATAAGTATTGATGGACAAAATATAATATGATTCAGATATTTCTTAGGCCAGCAGAGAAGGCCTTGAAGGCCCTGACGGCCCGCCATTGGTTGAACGTCTCAGAGAACTCATCCTGGACTTCTGACGGAACAAGGCTGCTCCGTCGCCCTTGTATAGTAATGGTGAATGTGTGCAGCAAGTAGAGACTTTCAAATTCCTAGAAGTCCACATCTCTGCTGATTTCACTTGGGCAGCAAACACCACAGCCCTCATCAAGAAGGCGCAGCAGAGGCTACATTTCCTGAGAGTACTCAGGAAGGAGCAACTGAACACCAACTTGCTGGTGACCTTCTACCGGTCTGCCATTGAGAGCATGCTGACCTACGCTGTATCAGTGTGGCACTCAAGCTGCACAGAAGCCGACCGGAAAAGACTGCAGAGGGTGATCAACACAGCCCAAAAGATCATCAACTGCCCCCTACCCACCCTGTCCAGCATCTACGAATCCCGGTGCCTTAGAAGGGCAGAGAGAATTATAAAAGACAATACACACCACCACTTCAACCTGCTGCCCTCTTGAAGCCGCTACAGAGCTATAACTACCAAGAAAAACAGACTCAAGGACAGTTTCTTGCCAAGAGCTGTAACCATACCAACTCTAGTTCTGTACCTAGGACCTAATAAGACGTATACACATGTAATATCATATTATGTATTCATCATTACTATTTAGTGATCATTTATTTATCATTACTATATATTGATTTTCTGTGTTTGCTTGTTTGTTGTTGCGTCCATTGACTCAGCGAGTGGTGCAACTGGGCGCTGAACGTCTCCAGAACAGTGGAACTCATCCTGGACTTCAGACGGAACAAGCCCGCTCCGCTCTGCTGACCTAACTTGGACTACTTATTTATTGATTATTTAGTGATTATTTATCTCTACTATATATTGATTTTCTATGTGTCTGCTTTTTTGTTGTTGCGTCCATAGACTCAGCGAGTGGTGCGATTTGGCGCTGAAAGTCTACAAAAACCATGGAACTCATCCTGGACTTCAAGCGGAATAAGCCTGCTTCACTCTGCTGACCTCACTTGGACTACTTATTTATTTTTCTGTCTGTTGTTATTTGTGCACTATGTGGTGAAAGCGTTAAATCTCATTATACTTGTATAATGACAACAAAAGCATTCAATTCAATTTAATTAAAAGCAAGCATCTGAAAACACAACCAGAACCTTTCATTTAAGTTACCGTATTTTCACGACTATTCGGCGCATCGTATTTTACGCCGCAGTGTCAGTAACGAGTGCTATTTCTGTATTTTAGACACACAAAGCACGCACTGTTTCATTAGACGCATATATATTATATATGGATGAACATCGAAACGCAATAGCGCTGACTACCGGAAGCAGCTTATTTCTGGGTTCCGGTGCGCAGTGACTGCTGGGAAATATAGTTCTTGCGCGCTACACCCACACGCTAAAAACATGCTTTAAAAAGGCAACGGAAGCAAAACTGAGTTCGGTAGTGCTTTATTTGGATATTTTAAAACTTACTCAAGTCATCATCACCTTCAAATCCCTCAAACTCCTCATCTTCTGTGTCCGAATTAAACAATTGCCCAAACGAGCCTTCCAAAAAGCTGGGTCCCCTCTCTTCGTTCTCAGAGTCACCGTCATTTCCATGTGGCTCCTTAGAAATTATGCCGGCTTTGGCAAAAGCTCGAACAACCGTGCAAGCAGACACGCTCGCTCAGGCGACAACAATCCATTGACAAATCGTAGCGTAAGAAGCCCGGCGCTGCCTGCCACTTTTCGTGAAGCTGTGTTCGCCAGCGATCATCCACTGCTCCCACACCGCTCGTAACTTTGATTTTAAAGCCCGGTTGATCCCGATGTCCAGCGGCTGTAATTCTTTGGTCAAGCCTCCGGGAATGACGGCAAGCTCCGAGTTCATTTTCATGACCTGGTTTTTAACCGTTGCTGTGAGATGAGCACGCATGGAGTCGCAAATCAAAACAGACGGCGAGCCGTGAAAAAATCCATCTGGTCGCTTGACATACACCTTACGTAGCCAGTCTCTCATTTTCTCCTCATGCATCCAGCCCTTTGGATTCGCCTTCACGATGATGCCGGCTGGAAACTTTTCTTTAGGCAGAGTCTTTCGCTTGAAGATCACCATTGGTGGTAGCTTCTGCCCATTAGCATGGCAAGCGAGAACGACAGTAAAAGCCGATTTCTCGTGCCCCGTTGTTCGTATCGCCACTGTGCTGGTCCCCTTCCTCTCGACAGTGTGGTTCATCGGGATGTCGAAAGTCAGCGGCACCTCGTCCATGTTGGTTATGTGGTTTGGCTGTATAAGTTTGTCGGCAATCAGCTTGGAGCAGTAGGTGCGGAAAACGGCTAGTTTGTCAATGTAGTCTGCCGGAAGTTGCTGCGCCACGGTTGTCCTCACTCTGATCGCCAGATGGTGCCGTTTCATAAAACGAAAGCACTACGACGGTCCTCCTTCGAAATGTTCAATTTTCAATTCTTCCGCGAGCGCTTTTGCCTTCAGTCGAATGGTGACTGTGGAGACGTTTCTCCCAGCTGCTCTTAGACCAAGAATCCAGCGCTCAAGTTGATTTTCCAAGTCGGGCCACCTTGCCTTGTTCCCACGGAAACTCAGCTTCCTTTTGTTAACTTGGCGAAGCTCCTTCTCCTGCTTTCTCCATTTACGAACCATGGATTCGTTGATGTTGAATTTCCTCACCGCTGCTCTGTTACCATGATCCACCGCATGATCGATGGTTAGAAGCTTGAACTGTGCTTCGTAAGCGTGCCTCTTTGTAGAAGTATTCATTCTTTGTTTTGCAATTGAGCACATGCATCACTGTGCCCACACTAGCAGTATATATAGGAACCTTGTAGAGGCGTGGCTTTGGCGTCTTCTCCCACACACCCCCTCCCAAGCTTTGCCCCACCAACGTCCGCCTTCTCTCTATATAAAGAGCGTCTTCGCAGGTAGTGCTCAGTCAGGCCCCGGAGCTCTCTCGGCGATCGTGGCCGAGCCCCGCCGCTCCCGCTCCCGCTCGGCGCCCCTCGGCGGCGCTCGGCGCTCACACAGGGCGCTCTGCATTATAAGGTGCCCTGTCTATTTTGGAGAATTTTTTTGACTTTTATGCGCGCCTTATAGTCGTGAAAATACGGTAATTTTATGTTTACATATGTTATGTTACAAGCGCGTTACCGTCCAACGTCTCTCTCTCTCTCTCTCTCTCTCTCTCTCTCTGTCTCCTGCGTGCACAACGTGTTGTACTGAATAATGTGTCAGTTTAGTATTAAACATCATAACCAATAGTTATTTGTTACTCTGTTAGTAGATGGTGGGGGGTATTACATCTCCCATAATAACGGCCGTGGAAGGAACTATTTCAGCGGTGCAGGGCACGTTTTCATTTGCTTTATTCATTTTAAGACATTAAAAAATTATTTCCTTGTAATTTTCTCAAATTTTTGTGTTTCCTCACATCTTTCATACAAAATTGGAACACTGACCAATTTTAAAGGGTTTAGTTGGTAGTTGTGTGAGGACTGTGGAACGAATTAGAGAACTTACATATAAAGTACACCTCTACTTACGAAATTTTCAAGTTACAAAAAAAAGTTCTCGAACCGATTTATTTTGTAAATAGAGGTATGACTATATATATATATATATATATATATATATATATATATATATATATATATATATATCACCCAGGTCAATCCTCATGTATTACTGCCTATTTTCTTCTAGCTCCTGCAGCATTATCAAAATCTATTTGAGAGATACCAAGTCAATGGGGTCGACATAGAAATTTATAGGTCGTAGTCGACTGAGGTATAAATCAGCCTATCTTTTAGGTAATATATCACTATTATCAGCGTCATGTGGGATAGATTTGTCTCCTGAATGATCAAGGAATGTATATTCAGTCCAGGCCCTAATCCCGCCAGCACACATAAACAACTGGTGGTGCTGAGGTTCAACTGTAACAAGACCTTTCATCTTTATGAATAGGTATTGGTAGATCTGCAGCATAGGTACCACTGGGGACTAACCCAAAAGCAGAAACAAACGAGGACAACAAATTTACATATTGTCTTCCGCTGTAGCAAAAGTCCAGCACACCACACAAACATGAATGGATTATGAGGTGAAAAATGTTTACCGACCTTTTTCTGGTCCTCCAGTTTTTGAACCGTCGACTTCTTGCCATGCTTGCCGGCTTCTGGTACATCCATCCCAGGTTCCGAATATGTAATGATTCCAGGTGAAAATCACATGAATTGTGGTCTGAAAACAACCAAGAAGGCCTACAGTCTGCCGGCAAGCACCCGTGTCCAGCTCGGCCTTTCCACCAGACATAGGTGATCCATAGCAGGTGGATGGTCAGTAGGGTTGAATCAGTTTTTAACCGTAGGCTTCGGAGATTAACAGGTGGTTATAAAGAGAGTGTCATTTGTCCGCTCTTTTGAAGTTTTACATTGAAGTCCCAGGGCAGATACCTCAAAAGATAATCCTCATCACCAGCTCCAACAACGAGTCCTTCCAACCCTTGGGAAAGACCAGAGAGATGATAGCCTTTGATACATTTAATAAAAACACACCGCGCCTCTCAGAAAAATCAATATTCCCTTCGAAGCGTAACGTATTTTCTTGCATATTAGCCGCCTCCGTGTATAAGACGTACCCTTAAAATGACCTTAAAATCATTGACTTTTACAATTTCCCTCATATAAGACACCCCCTGATTCACAATTTCCACCTCCATATTCATGGTTTTAATAGGGAGTACAAATGTGTTACTTTGAAGGGAAAATCCTAAGAAAAATCACCGCACGTGGTATCTCTGAGATTCTGTATGAACCGAAAGGATCGTCTGCTGGAATGCACATTATAAAAGGGTGTTGCCTGCATGTAGGCAAATCACGTGAGCAGTACACCCAGGAAGTGTGTCCGTAGCGGTCTAGTTTGTTATCACTAGTTAAGATCAAATCAAATCAAAAGCCTTTATTGTCATCATACACAGCTGCGTATTACGAAATTGGTGGTGCTACTCCACAAAGTGCGTTTTCCCAGTAAAAGAACATCAATAAGTAATATAAAAATATAGAGTCACGTCCTGTTAAGGTAAATTCTAATCTAAGACCAATGTGTCAAAGTGGCGGCCCGGGGGCCAAATCTGGCCCGCCGCATCATTTTGTGTGGCCCGGGAAAGTAAATCATGACTTTCTGTTTTAGGATCAAATTAAAATGAAGAGTATAGAGCAGGGGTCGGGAACCTTTTTGAAAGAGAGAGCCATAAACAATTCCTATTTTCAAATGTTATTCCTTGTGAGCCATACTCACAATTTAAAAGTCAAAATACATGAAATTTTGTAGTCATTTTATCACTTTTAAAATACAAAAAGTCTCTGAATTCCTTTGACAACGTTGTTACGCTGTTGCTAATCAATGAATATCAATGAGTTCAATGAGTATCACTGAAATCAATGACACAGTCCCAACGTGACGTTCCTATTGGTGCGTTCGGGACTCTGCTCTCTCACCACTGGTTTCCATATTTTAGCTCAGAGCCATATGCACCCATCATAAGAGCCACATGTGGCTCCCGAGCCATAGGTTCCCTACCCCTGGTATAGAGGTATATTAAATTTCCTGATTTTCCCCCTTTTTGTAATTTTTTTAATCATTTTTTTCTGTGTTTTTAGTTCAAAAATCATTTTGTAAAATCTAAAAAAATATATAAAAAAGCTAATATAAACATTGTTTTAGATCTATAAAAAACCGAATATTCAGGGCTTTTAATCCAGTTCTTTTAATCCATTTATAAAAAAAATCTAAATATTATATCTAAAATGGTCCGGCCCACGTGAAATAAAGTTGACATTAAAGCGGCCCACGAACCAACCCGAGTCTGACACCCCTGATCTAAGATTTTATTGCACACCCCGACACCCCGAAGTTATTGCACAGAAGGGATTGTGCGTCGTGCTAACGGAAGTTCAGAGTCCTGATGGCTGTGGGAAAAAAAACTGTCCTTAAGTCTATTTGTCTATGCTTTGTGAGACCTGTAGCGTCTGCCAGAAGGCAGCAGCTGGAACAGGTTGTGACGGGGACCTGAGCGTAAGTAGGTGAGTTTTTTCACGTTTTAAGCAAGATAATTTTTTTTCTTGAATTTCATACATAGGCGTCAAAATAAATTATCTGTTTATCTCTTCTCTATTTCGAAATATAGTAAAACCTTAACATACGAGTGCCCCGACATGCGAGGAGTTTGAGATACGGGTAAAATTCCGAGCAAATATTTACCTTGAGATACGAGACACATTTTGGGATACGAGCATTTGAGACAGCCAGTTGGCCAGGCGGCGAGAGGCTGCTGATGATTCCACCGCACTGTCTCTATCGCTGCATCTCCCTTGTGCAAAGATGTCTATGAGCACTGGGCGGAGCGTTGCATTTTTTTTGCATTTGTTGCATTGTGTTTTTTTGCATTAGTCAGTGCAAAATTAAGGGAAACACAATGGATCCAAAGCAAGCCGGTGCAATGAAGGGTAGTGCAAAGAAAACGCGTATGATTACAATCGATATTAAGCACGAAATAATAAAAAAACATGAGTACTATATGCATGACTGAGCTGGCTCGCCAATATGTATGGAGAAACAGGAAGTTCGCCAAAAGCCGTGGAGGAATACATTAACCTCTTTGCCTTGGTTATTGCACAAGAAGGTTTAAATTTAGTGTAACATAAGATTAAAACATTTTTTAAGTGTATAGGAATCTAAGTTCATTTAAGTTAAATTTAAATTTTATGTTATGTTACGAGCGCATCCGTCATGACTCTCTCTCTCTCTCTCTCTCTCTTTCTCTCTCTTGCACCCATCCACGAACTCACCGTTGTATAAAATAATGCCTCATTTTACTATTAAACATCATAACCACTAGATATGTGTTACTTGGTTAGTAGATGGTGAATTACAACCAATAAAAATATGTTTTTACATTGTAATATCCTGTTTTTTGGTGTTTTTTTCAAAGGGTGGGAACGAATTAATTTGTATTTAGCTCATATCTATGGGAAACATTGATTTGAGATACGAATAAATCGACATACGAGCTCAGTCCCAGAACGCATTAAGCTCGTATCTCATGGTACCACTGTAAATGACCGTATCGGCCGCATTGTCTTACGTTATGGCGTTTCATCTGTCTCCCAGCAGTTTCGCATGTCAAGTCTAATTTGTGCGCATATTAGCTGTACCCTTGATTCAGTCATAATTTTTTTGGGGCGACTAATATGGCGTATATGCGAGAAAATATGGTAACTGTACAAGTGTGAGGTTATCTGCATATCAAAGCCAGTGTTGCTATGGGGGAGACGCTTAATGTACTGGTGTAAAATGACTGATTGATCTTGATTGGTGTTTCATCGGCCCAAAATTATTTTCTACCGAGAGTTCTCTGAGGGAGCATTGAATCATTTTGAGGTTAGGTAAACTTGTACGGAGGGTCCAAGAGTGCAAAGAGAAGCGCAGGATTGGTGCCTAGCCGCTGTTTTGGACTTTACGAGGGTTATTGCATCTGGCATAGAGCAGCATCTGCCATTCAAACTGAACTCGTCTGAACTGAAGGCCAAACCATCTTGACTTTACCCAGCAATGAAGAACATGTGGGGAATATCAATGCAATACTTTACTCAGAACTCCCAGTCTTTGGCGTTAAAAGCAATAATTGCTTACAGAGTTTGGGTTTAGTTTCTGATACATGAAACTTTTCACCCATTGGATTTGAACGTTTGAGGATTTTGATGGGAAACTCAGAAACAAAGCAAAGTACAACTAAATTGTTCACACGCACAATCAAGTTTTGCCATGTTTCTCAATCAAAGGCTACAATAATTACTTTAAATAAAACGCAACGCCGCTATAAACGCCCGTGTCATATAACACTACAACGTGTTCAGTTAAGAGCAATCGAATAAGCACCGTGGACATGGAATTTGTCGGAAAGAGTTCATGAGATTTCTGCTCGTGATTGAATGCTTTTTGGCAATGCGGTACGGTGTGAATGACTCTCCTTTAGGGATCTCCAAGAGAAAGTGATAATACATGGGGGTTATTGCTGTGCTAGGTGATTATAAAAATGAAGCAAAAATTGGATTTTGGTGCAAGTGGCCTAAAAAACATCCTAACTTGGCTGAAAGCACAGCTGCTAACACTCTCCTTAGCCGTGAAAACGTATAGGGATTTGTTTAACTCATTTTAACTGCATAAGACCTAATTTCATCCATTTTCAATTACCGTATTTACTCGCATATAAGCCGCTTTTGCCGGACCCAAAAAAATGATGACTGAATCGAGGGTACGGCTTATATGCGCATAAAAACACGACTTGCAAAAAAATAGCAAATTGACGGCGCCGTGACACGGTGACGCGACATGATGACGTCACGAAAAACATGGCGCCCAAGCGTGCGCTGTGACGTCACAACGCAAGCGAATGCCGGTACGGTCATTTTTTTTCAAGATAGAGAAACGATAAAATGCTCTGAATGAAATTCATGAACAAAACGTATCTTGCATAAAATGCATAACGTTCCCTTCACTGCTCGCTCGGGGCACTGCCATCTTAGTGAGGTCGGGGTGCTGCCGTCTACATTTTTTTCACCAGACACGAGTAGCCTTGATTTTGAAATCAAACAAAATCCCACCTTATTTTTTTTAGTTTTATTCCTTGTTTGAAAGTGACAACTATTGGAGGAATATGAACATTCAACATAATTGAGATATTTTGACATTAGCAGCAATATGGCTGCCACAACATCTTAAACTTCTAGTAAGAAAATTGTCATTTCTGTAATTAGAAAGCATCAAGTTTTCATCAATATACTTATTTCTTTTTTCAAATTGAATAATTTGATATTTTGCATTTACAAAGACAGGCATATTAACTTCCTTATGATTGTGACCATAATAATGTGCTTTTGATTGATACAGTATCTCAGAAATACTACTTGTGGTGATTTTTCTTAAGATTTTCCCTTCAAAGTAACACACTTGTACTCGCTATTAAAACCATGAATATGGAGGTCAAAATTGGAAATCAGGGGGCAGCTTATACGCGACAAATGGTAAAATTCAAAAATGTCAAGGCAACTTTCAGGGTGCGGCTTATTCGTGCGGGCAGCTTATATGCGAGTAAATGCGTTAATCCATTGGCCCAACAGTAAAACTAAATTGGTTACTTGGGGTTCAACAAGGGTCAAAGCTTGGCCTCAAATTTAGACCTCAAGGTTTAAAGCCACTTCTCTATCTGCCTTTCCTGAAAACAGCAGGGACAGTTTGTCCTTATTAAAGAAGCAAGGACACACTAAAAGTCAAATTCATTGAGCAACATTTCTTCCGACATGATAATCGTTGTAACACAACAAGATGCGGCGATATACTTGACAAATACAAATCTCCGTTCATTAGGACCGAATTAACGTGTAACTGTAACGCTCCTATCGCAAAGCAGATCACAGCATATTTATAAGGAGTAGAGACTATAATTTCATTCCTGCTTGGTGCTCAGTTGCCCATTCCACAGATGGTTTTCACCTCCCCCAAAACTGGCCTTTTCCCCAGTGCTTGGTATTCAACGGGTGTCTGCAAGTCTCCGACTCGTCAATAAAGTTTGATTCATGCGGCCTGAGGCAATAACTATACACCGCCACTTTAAGTTGCCCAGATGTAAACGGCAGTCATAGATCCAGTCTGATTTCCTCTGGGAGTGAACGAGGGCGGCATGAGGATCACGGCGTAAATGATCGGTTCGATGGGCCAGAGGTGAAACGCAGCGAGCATCTTGCCATTTTGTTAAAATACTATAAGGCACTAATGGCTTCTTTCAATATTAGTATCAGCCTTAAATGACAATAACAGTCAATCAAATATTACTGATTTTGATTGACATAATGCACCGTCCTGTGTTATGTAACAGTTCATAAATCAAAGGGACTGTATCACAAGTGAGGGCACACATTTTACAAGACCTAAAGCAGGTTTCGTCTTGACCCGTCTGGTTGTTGATCCTGCACAACAAGCGTGAGATGGAAAAAAATGTCCTTGGAAGGCGAGGAAAGAAAAAAGGACTTGAAAGGTTAGTGGCGAGACGGACGTGGAGAAATTAGCAGAAGCATATGATTGCCATAGCATAAAAGCACAAAACAGCACCATAAACCTTAAAACATTAAATTAACACTTTAAGATGATTTCATATTAATGAAAACCAGTAAGATGTTAATGTCCACATTCATCTCCACGTTTTAATATAAATCAATAGGGCCAGTTCATATTAATTGGCATTAAGAAACGTATGCCAGGCTTTTCCTGTTGTCACAGCAACTGAAAAGGAAGGCAGTAATGAGACCTTGTGTTCTAATCGGAATACATGGCTAATTATTTTTTTCCAAGGTGAAGGCTGACACGGTTTCCAGACAAATCTCGTTGGTTATCTTTTTTTGTGACAAAACTAGAGCTGCCACAAACTTTATATTGATAGTCGGTCGATTCATACCCATTTATTTTTGCCATTACGAAACTGATTCATATATGAATCATGTTATTTACTGTGTATATTATGGAAATCAGGTAGTACTATATTTTTCTTTTTTACTTTATTGAATAATCTTAGAAATTGAAAATGTTTAAGAACGATAGGAGAATAGTTTTTATTTTCTCTTCTTATTTAAACCCAATATTTTTAAATCAATTTTAAAGAATAAATCACTGAAAATGGGCCATTTGCCAATTCTGAGGTCATCAATGTCTCTAGGCAATTAACTCTCAAAATAGGTGTTGACCAATTTGATAATTGATTAAATTGGTAAATGGTGAATACTTTTTTTACCGTTAGTAAAGCGCATTCAATTAGCACCTATTCACCTACCCGTTCACACCCCAAGGGTGCTGCTGGCATGGAAGCCAACCCAGTGGGGACAAAATAGGGTTCAGTGCTTTGCCCAAGGGCATTTAAATACAGTGGTACCTCGACATACGATCGTAATCCGTTCCGAGACTGAGATTGTATGACGAGGTTCTCGTAACTCGAGCGACCGTTTCCCATTGAAATGAATGGAAAACAAATTAATTCGTTCCAGCCCTCTGAAAAAACACCAAAAAAGGGATATTGGATTGGAAAAATGTTTTATTTCTTCTAATTCCCCATCTATTAACAAAGTAACACATAACTAGTGGTTTAATAGAAATAAAATGTGTTTAATCTAACTAAAATTGGGCGGATTTCGCCGAGGGGAGAGGGAGCGGCGCACAAAAGGGGCGGGGGGGCTTCGTTTTTTTTTTCCACACAACGCACTCGTAAACGGAACAAACACTCCACCCTCACGTTCGCTATCGATGGGCTGTTTGCTGTTGTACTATTCCCTTCAAAATATTCCGAAAATGATGCACACAAATGTCCTCACAATCGGATAACGCACGACCACTTGCCAACAAGCAGCAGTCTTTTATCAGCGATCGCTCCGCTGCTCATGGGAGCTTCGGGGGTGCTGGCTAGCGGCTCCCTTTTAGCTTGTAGCATCTGTGGTCGCATCCGCTTTGAACGGCACCTATCATAGAGTTGCTACCGGGGATGCTATTGCGGGGAGTTGCGAGCCAGTGCCCCTGATGTTCTAATGAGCAGCGAACCAGAAGTAAAATAATACTCCTCGTATTAGATAAAAATAACAGGAAATCCAGCAGCTGAGCTTACCCACGTATTGATTGTGGGTAAAGTTTTATTCTGAGAAAGAGTGACATTGCCTGTCGGCGTTGTGTGCACGAGTATACTTCATTACCCAGAAAGCCCTCTTTTTCCCGCGCATGCGCGTTGTGCGTTTCCTGGTCTGAATAACTCATTCGGTGCTCGTAGATATTGTTATACACGAAAGATATGCAAAAAAGACAGTGCCATGGCCACGTCGCTTGGTCGCATCATGGAATTTTGATCGCATGACGGGCGAATTATTCGATTGAAATTTCCGTCGTAAAACGAGAATATTGTATGACGAGTGGTCGTATGACGAGGTACCACTGTAGTGGAGTCTCATAGCCTGGAATTGAACCGCCAACCTTTCAGTTCTAGGATCACTGGAGCTACCAACTGCGCCAAGCCCACCCAGATATGAGATGGACTCGTAGAATAATGGTGGCAGGCCTACTGTTGACAGACGAATGAAACAAGAAGCGGATGGCTCATCAGTGCTTGCCAAACTCACGAAAATTGGATTTTGTTGACACAGACTGGAAAAGCAAAGCGGAAAGGACACCCTTTCACTAATATATATACATACAAGTAGTATTAGCACCCAATTACGCGTAGATTACATGAATGTGTTTTGGCTTTCCACGCGCCAACGTGCTCACACGGGGCATCACAGAACCACGTAATCTTGTGATATTGTGTCGGGATTAACATCAAATCTCATTATATGGTGAGATGTGGAGGAGTGAACGATCATGGGAAAGGCTCGTGGGAGAGGGGTACGAGGCTGCTTTGATCGTTGACTATGGGGGGAAATACAGAGAAGATAAGGTCAGGAGTGTGAAATCTCAATTTAGAAATAAGGCACTTGGAAGGCTGATATACAGCCTGCTGGAATGTACTGTCCAATTTGAGTGTGTTGAAGAGGACGCGTGGACGTACCAAAGGGTCATAGGTTCATAAAGAAACTGGTCCCACCACCCACCATGTCTTGGCTAAAAATGGTGTCCGACGCATTCACGCTTACCCTTTTCAATCATGCTAAAAGTCATAAAAGAAACTAAAAAAATGATATAAAGCTCCATTTACAAGAATGTTGGGGGAACGCCGCCTCACCCTGTTAAGTAAAACAGATTGTCAGGCTAAATAAGGAGCGGAAACATATTGTGATGCATGCTCCCCAATTCCTGAGGGCTGAATGGGGGATTGAAATGGAGCTCTTAAATCTCAGAGGTTGCTCTGAAGTTCACAAAGCAACGATAATCGAGCTTTTGTTGCTCTAATGAAATTTACAGCCAAGCCCCTAGCAGAAATTAGCAAACATTGATTGCGGGATGCATCATCTCACTATTTACGGCAGGGCCGTGGGGGCTAGAAAGAGGCTGGGGTAGTTCACGCAGGTAAGTAAGGTGGGCCAGCTTTATTCCGCCGCGGGACACAAACAGTGATTACTCATGATAACAAATTGGGTCTCTGAGACCAGTCAAGTGTGAATTTAACATTTAACAACAGGGATTTTATGCCTCCTGAATAGAGAGGTGATTTTTAACCTAAAAATCAGATCCACTCTAACTATAAAGCTGACTGAATGATTATTGCGATCTACATGTGTGCAATAAAATGGTCAAGAAATGTCTTACAGCGGTTATACATATTATAATTACAAACGCACATGCACACACATATATATCACAATTTAACATTTCTACTGTGACCTATAGCAATCAAATTCGTTCAACAAGGAAAGGAGAAATATAAGTGAGATAATGTGTTTGTATACAAATGTTCACACCCTCATACTGTGTGAATGTGGCTTCATTCAGAACATTACAATTAAACTCAAATCCCTTTTGAAGCTTCTGCTAAAACCCAAATACAGTAATACCTCGATTATCGCGGTTAATGGGGGGCGTCACAGCCATCACGTCATCAATGCGATTGCCGAATTCGAGAGACGGCTCTGACCATGTTGTCGTCGACTTCTTGGGCCCTTTTTTGGAGGTCTTTAGCAATATTAAAGAGGTCTTGTAATATAAGGCCACGTTCTTCATCTTCGTCACTAGCAGACTCCTCTTCCTCCTCACTTGCCGATTTTTTCATTTCTTCTAGGTCCTCGTCTGTCATACGCTTTGAGTGGCACTCGATGAGTGTTAACTTCATCTGCCGTCATATCGGAGAAGCCTTCAGTCCCCACCAACCGAGCCAGCCTCACAGCCTCATCAACCGTGGAGTGATGAATTTTGTCAGGAGTGAAACACTCATGTTATGTCTAACATTGTTTGGCCACAATTTCTTCCAGCTGGAGATGAGTGTCTGTTCTTTCATGTCCTTTAGGGCATTCTGAATATTAGCCAGGCACGTAGCAATGTTGTAGTCCCACCAACACGTCTTGATGCTGAAGGTCTCGTCAGTCTCATCAATTGAGGAGATGAGACTCTCCATGTAGAGGGCTTTGAAGGCCCTAATGACCCCCTGATCCATGGGCTGTATAAGGGAGGTGGTGTTGGGGGAAAAGGAACTCTACCTGTACCCCTTCATAATATAGATCAGTCACATGACCTCCTGCACAGACCATGAAGAGAACCACTTCAAAGGGCAGACCCTTTTCAGCCAGGTAAAGCTTTACCTGTGTGATTAAGGACACGAGGAACCAGTCAAGTGTGAGGGACTTGGTAATCCATGCCTTTTTATTGGAACACTGGCAGCAAGCTTTTTTCCTTTTTTTTAATGCTCGAGGATTCTGTGACTTGTAAATAAGGCCAGGCTTGAGCATGACTCCTGCAACATTCCCACACATCAGGAGAGTCACTCGATCTTTGAGGCTTGTACCCTGGCTTCTTTCGTTCTTCCTTGAACAGAAATGTCCGGGGCGGCATCCTCTTCTAAAAGATGCCAGTTTCATACACGTTGAAGATTTGCCCCGGGAGAGAGCCATATTAGGGAGCAGATCCTCAACATAACGCCTCGCTGCTGCTTCGTCTGCAGAGGCCGCCTGTCCGTATAATGACACTCTATGAAGGCCGAATCGCCGCTTGAATTTATTGAACCAACCCCTGGCAACGAAAGTTGTACGTGGTCGTCGTGGGCTACTCTGGCTTCAGGTACCAGGCTGAGGATCGTCTTCCTCGCCGTCTTGTTCGTTGTCGTCACCACCTTCAGGCACCATAACATCATGTAAAGCTTTAGCCTTACTTTGGATTATATTTGCATACAGGCTAATATTCTTTTGCCTGCAATCTTGGATCCAGACAGAATGTGCATTTTCCATTCTGTCGATGGTCTTATTTTGCATGTTTACGACCCTTTTGGCATCCTCCGAGAATGATATCGAGGCAGTTTTACGGATGTTAGACTCTTCCTTCTTGATATAGCGAACGCTAGATTCATTAAGTCATATTTTCGAGCTACGGTCGCGAAGCTATTTCCCGCTTTCAACATGTCCAATAGAGTCACTTTTTCATAATTGTCATTTTTCGCTTTTTCTTCGGTTTGGTAGATGCACAAAAGGATAGAGAGCGTTTATTTTAATTGAATATTTTTTGACCCGCAAAGGAGTGAAGCAGCGATAACCAAAGCGTGAAGTTGCGAGGTGTCTCTGTATATGTCAGCAGTTCTAGAAATATTTACCAGTATTGAATTCTCTCATCTCATTTTCTGAACAGCTTTATCCTCATGAGGGTCGCGGGAGGTGCTGGACACCCTGACTCGGTGGCCAGCCGATCCCAGGGCACAAGTAGACGGACAACCATGCACACTCACAACCATACCTAGGGGCAATTTAGAGTGTCCAATCAGCCTACCATACATGTTTTTGGAATGTGGGAGGAAACCGGAGTACCGGAAGGAAACCCACGCAGGCCCGGGGAGAAGATGCAAACTCCACACAGATGGACCCAGGACCCCAGAGTTGTGAGGCCGACACGGTAATCACTCGCGCCACCGGGCCGCCACTATTGAATTGGTTTCCAATAACGCTGTACTGTACATTAAATACATTTTGTACTACGTGTTGAGTATTTTCTCTAAGAAAGTCCATCTGAAATAAATTGATGAGTCTGAATGAAATTAAGCAGTGGTAGTGGTCTCACACTAGAGACAATAGAGTGTAATTTTTCATTTAGCGGTCACCCATTCAAAAAACACATTATGAAGATCAGTCACACATTTGTCCTACCGCTTTGCAGTAGTTAAATTTTACAGCAGTGTTCATGATTATTTCTAAAGAAGTTGGAAGCTTGTCCCAGTAAAGAGATAGAAAATGACTGTTCTAAGGTTTAAATTCATGGCTACATGCTTCTCAACCATTTGAAAGAATCTAGTTTTGTGTCTATCCGGAATGTTTTTTTTTTAAATTGAAGGGCGTGTGGAGTTGCGAGAAAAAGCCGAGGGGGACTGTAAAGCTCCGGACGTGCACACGAGGGAAGATAGGTTCCCCCTTTCCTCTCATAAAACCATCCTCCACCCTGCTCCTTCTCCTCTTCATCCTCATCTTCCTCCACCACACACCCTGGCTGGCTCTCCATCCATTACGCGGGACCTCAACACACCCCATTCAAAGACCCCACAACTCCATTCCATTTCGGGCTTCTACTCCAACCTAATTTCACACCGGGCGACTCATTTTTTCAACTGCGCCAAATTAGGAGTCCATTAGTGTTGTTAGCGCTACCAGAGACCATCTAAAGCCGCTTATGATTGGAGTCTCATCAACGATCACTTCTAATACACAATCACGATCAATGTGTGGAAAGTGCAGCACTAATGAGCGAATCGCCGGTCAATATGACAGCATCAGATTCGGTCATCAATCAATAAGTTAGGCATAACAAGTGAGGGAGAAATGACTTACCATTACATTTTGGGTGTGTTTAAAAATCCATCCAGCTTTTTACAGCTATCACATGTCCAAACCCTGTGAGGAGAAGCACAGCTTGTCTGCCTCTCGTCTCCAGATGCTAAACTCTTGCATCCTGTTGCCTAAGGAGACGTGAGGGAGTACGGGTGCGTCGTAGTCGTAGCATAAGTAGAAATAGGTGGGACGGCACGAGAGAGGAGATGTTGAGGAAAAAATGAGGCAGCAGTGAATGAGAGGATGCAGCATACTCCCTTCTCTCTCACTCTCTCGCTCTCTCCCTCCTCCTCTCACACCCCCACCCTGCTACAGATTGCATTGCACTGATGAAATTTTAATGCTTCTTTTAGGAAGAATAATGAACATGGCAGTCCCTAGAGTAAAGCATCAAGGGGGTTTCAAGCACACACCTTTACAAATTTCCCGTGTGTATTTTATTTCTTTTTATTTGTACTCCCACGCACTTGTCACACACCAGCTTCTAATCAACAACATCAAACAGCAGAAGACAGACAGACCAAGACGTCGTCAGAACGCTTTCCCGGCGCGTTCTCGCGCACCCACGCGAGCACACACACACACACACACACACACACACACACACACACACACACACACACACACACACACACACACACACACACACACACACACACCATTAGAGTGGAACAAAGAGCAATGAGTCACCAGCAGAACCAGTAGAGGAGCTCCACTTCTCTGCAGTGTGCAGGCATGCAAAACAATCAAATGGAGATACAAATGAACAGTTGTTGAAATGTTCACATTAGAGAAGTGAGCTCGACCACATTGAGGCGACGAATGAGAACATGGAGAGTAGCCAACTGCCCAAAAACAATTATCTTGTAATTGAAAATATATGCAGTGAACGATCCTGCTTCAGTCCGATTGTCAGCTGTAGACGCTCAATCCAGTTCAAATGAGAGGGCTGGAAGCAATCATTCGCAGTCAAGATAACAGCGAGATAACTATGGTCATAGCTAAACGTGTTGCATTGTTTCATCTAGTTAAAGAACAATGAAAGAGAAGAGATGAATGCTGTTATTTCTTATTTAAAAAATCTGGGTTTTCATTGATTAACTGCTGCTGCTCCACCCCTCAACCATCACAGTTTAATTTCTTAGTTTAATTGGACATTAAAAGAATAGGGCATTTTTGTTTGAAATGGTGCTAAAACGTGTCTCAACAACTAACCTAGGATGTGCACAACATGAGTCATATTTCCTGGAATCACTCAAAACAACCACCTCATTAATCTCCAATAACACAACAAGAACACAAAGGTCTTTGTCATCACTAGTATAATGGCTATACAGAATAGCCTCTTGGGAGTTGTTCCGATTAGAGCACAGGCCACAGAGGAAGTCATCACCAACGCATCAGTTATCAATTCATTGTTTGCAGAACGGGAACACAGCTAACCTTGTTATTAATTAAAAACCATTAACATGCTTCACCCAAGCCCCAGCTGTTCAACATCTCGGTACGATCTCATTGCACTCGTGGTGTTCACTTTGACGATGCCGTTTTGCTGTGTGAATCTTTGCATTAATAACCATATCTTGTAGAGGTGGATCATGTGATGAAGGCCAGCTACCCCAATAATTGGTGGTCATAAGATGGCAAGGGGAGGAGATTGACGACTTGGCACTTTTGCCTAGTCGGCTCTGTGGTGCCTCGTCTCACAGTTACGTCACATTTGCTGCCAATCCATCTCTGCGACACGAGCAAGCATAAAATCGGGTCAGAGTTCACGGGCATTTGATGGAATTAGCGTATTGAGGATGATGGATTATTCCTCCCGGCGTCAACGCTGAAAGTGGAGGCCTTACAGATGTTCCCTCACAGTAGGTCTAACGCAATTAAGGTCGACAGCTTTTTCACGGCGGCGTATGTGATGGCATACCTGTCAACCTCGGTCAACTGCTCCCCTTATAAATGACTGAAATTCCCCTTATTAAAAAAAATACAAATGCAACGCTGCATATACGTATTTACTCAGGGCGCACTTAAAAGTCTAAAATGTTCTCCAAAGTGAACGGGGTGCCCAATCATTATGCACTAAATTCAAGATTCTGTAGATGTCGCTGTATGATGCTGACAGCTTGACTGTCTGGTCACATAGCTTGCTGATGCGCAATATTTCTATAGTGAAAAGGACGTGTGAAAGGGGAATGCACGTGCGTATATAGTGCGGCAAATAAGTATTTAGTCAACCACCAATTGTGCAAGTTATCCTAGTTGAAAAGATTAGAGAGGCTTGTAATTATCAACATGGGGAAACCGCAACCATGAGAGACAGAATGTGGAAAAAACACTGTGTGATTTTTAAATAATTTATTTGCAAATCATGTTGGCTCTCGCTCTCTCGCTCCCATCCGCGAACTCCCCGTTGTATGGAATAATGTCTCATTTTATTTTTAGACATCATAACCACTACTTGTTTATTACTCTGTTAGTAGATCGTGAATGACAACCAATAAAAATATGTTTTCCCATTGTAATATCCTGTTTTTTGGTGTGTTCTTTCAGAGGGTGGGAACAAATTTATTTGTATTTACCGTATTTTCACGACTATAAGGCGTACTAAAAAGTCTAAAATTTTCTCAAAAATAGACAGGGTGCCTTATAATGCAGAGCGCCCTGTGTGAGCTCCGAGCTCCGGAGCCTGACTGAGCACTTCTTGCGGACACGCTTCTTATATAGAGAGAAGGCGGACGTGGGTTGGGTCAAATGCTAAAGGCGGACGTTGGTGGGGAAAGGCTTGCGGAGGGGGTGCGTGGGAGAAGACGCTAAAGCCACGCCCCTACAAGGTTCCTATATATACTAGTGTGGGCATGTGCTTTATTGCAAAACGAAGAATGAATAATACTACAAAGAGGCACGCTTACAAAGCTCTGTTCAAGCTTCAAACCATCGATTATATTCATGTTGACTGAGGTGCAGATGCTATTTCTGTTATTAGAGCTCCATCAAGTGGATATATAACGCAGCAGTCAACATGAATCGGACGTCTACCGCCGTCAATGGCATCTTATTGATAATGTGTTTAATTTGGAACATTAATAGTATTAAAGAGGCAAGTTTGCCTATACCAGGGGTGGGCAAACTTTTTGACTTGCGGGCCAGAATGGATACTAAAATTTGACAGCATTTGGACACGCAATGTAATTTATAAAACTTGGGGATTGAAATATAAGAAAAAAAGACACAATTGAAGGTGAAAATTTATTAGTGATGAGCGGTATTGCAGGGCAAAGGGAAATGAATGAGGTCATTAATTTTTACTATAATTTGGACAACGTCGGCGGGCCGGATTAAAAAGCCTAACGGGCTTCTTACGCTACGATTTGCGAATGGATTGTGGCCACCTGGACGAACGTGTCTGCTTGCACGGTTGTTCGAGCTTTTGCCAAAGCCGGCATCATTTCTGTGGAGCCACATGGCAATGACGGTTTTCGAAGACTCATTTGGACAATTGTTCAATTCGGATACAGAAAATGAGAACTTTGATGGATTTGTGGGTGATGATGACGTGAGTAGTTGTAAAATGGCTAAATAAAGTACAACCAAACTCATTACGCAATTTCATTACAGAAGTACTTACTGTTACTACTACTTTATTTTCTCTATTTCTTCTGTCATGTACCGTATTTTCACGACTATTCGGCGCATCGTATATTTAGCTGCAGTGTCAATAACGAGTGCTATTTCTGTATTTTACACACACAAATGACGCACCGTTCTTTTAGACGCAGACAGGCATGGCATATATATATTATTTATGGATGATTATCAAACCGTAATAGCGCTGTCTACGGAAGCAGCCCCAGACGCTATTTCCGGTGCGCAGTGACTGCTGGGATATATAGTCCTTTTGTCAATACACCCAGGTTGACGGCTGTGATAACTTTGCACTAATAGTATCAATATACTACAACGGCGAACACACTAATTTGGTGCTACATACACCATATGCACGCTACACTCGCACGCTAAAAACACGTTTTTAAAAAGGCAACGGAAGCAAGACTGATTTTGGTTGTGCTTTATTTAGCCATTTTACAATGTACTCACATGATCATCACCCACAAAACCATCAAAGTCCTCATTTTCTGTGTCTGAATTGAACAATTGTCCATCGAAAACGCTGAGTTTAATACGTTCGTCCAGGCGGCCACAATCCATTCGCCAACAGTAGCTAGCTAGTAGCTAGCGTAACTATTCCAAGGCTGTCTTCCATGGTTCGCAACTGTTTTGATGCCAATCGCCAGCCCATTATCCATTCGCTAATAGTAGCTAGCTAGTAGCTAGCGTAACTATTCCAAGGCTGTCTTCCATGGTTCGCAACTGCGTTGATGCCGATCGCCAGGCCATTATCCATTCGCTAATAGTAGCTAGCTAGTAGCTAGCGTAACCAATGTTCCCTCTAAGCTGCGCGCGTGCGCAATTGCGCACTACTCTCGTCTTCTCTGCGCAGCAGCAATCATAGGGCGCGCAGTAAAAAAAAAATCGGACGTTATTTTTTTTTTTTTTTTTTTTTTACCCCTTTCCCCATGATGGCGCCGTTTAAGCAGCAGCCAGTGGCAGTAGCTCTGTCCACTCTTATGTTTTTCATGTTTTACAGCATGTTTTACATGAAAATTTAGAGGGAACATTGACATGCACCTGATTGTGACAGGTGTGATACTGGTGTGCCCATAGCGAGCAATGATGATGTCGTGACCGGATGATTCGCCTAAAGACATTTTACCGACGGACGTTTGACAGACGGACAGGTCGCCGAATGAACGTTCGTTCAAACAGCGTTTAATGATTAAATACAAATACTAGTATTTGTTAGTTTAATGATTAAATACAAATACTAGTATTTGTTAGTTTAATGATTAAATACAAATACTAGTATTTGTTAGTTTAATGATTAAATACAAATACTAGTATTTGTATTTAATCATTAAACGCTGTTTTCAGCTGGATTTGACCGAATTTGAGAGCATTTTGAGCCGTTTGGCGAATGGACGTATATGGACGTTTTTTTGCCTCCATCGCGACATCATCGCGACATTTTACCGAGGAATTCACTTCCCTGGCCTCGGTTCTAATGTCCAAAGAGCTCCAGTATTTGTATTTAATCATTAAATGCTGTTTTAGGATGGATTTGACCCGATTGCTGTCATTTTACGGCTCGGTTCTGCTACACGTGCTTATTCCCGGACTGCCATGCCCGCCCAAGAGTGCTTATTCCCGGGCTGCCATTGATGGTAGACTAACATTGATTTTTACTATAATTTGGACAATACCGGTGGCGGGCCAGATTAAAAATCCTAACGGGCCGTATATGGCCGGCGGGCCGAGGTTGAAAAACTTGTACGCACACGATCCGGGGGTGGGGCGAGCGCGCGAATCCCGTTTCGGCGAAACCTCCGTTCGGCCGAATGAACGTTCGGCGGAATGTCCATTCGGCGACCTGCCCGTCTGTCAAACGTCCGTCGGCGAAACGTCTTTAGGCGAATCATCCGAGTACCGATGATGTCGCTCACACTGGTACTCAGTGCGCTCAGGGAGGTTGTCTTTCTGCTCAGACCAACGAAAAATTAGAGGGAACATTGAGCGTAACTATTCCAAGGCTGTCTTCCATGCTTCGCAACTGTGATGATGCCGATAGCAGGGGCCACAATCCATTGGGTGTATTGACAAAAAAAACCTATATATCCCAGCAGTCACTGCGCAGTACTTTATCTACGAGAAAATAGTAGAGTCGGGGGCTGCTTGCCGTAGTTGTCCTATCGACTGATTTATTTTATCGTGATAACAATTTTAGTATTGGTCCATATATAAAGCGCACTGGATTATAAGGCGCCCTGTCTATTTTGGAGAAAATTTAAGACTTTTATGTGCGCCTTATAGTCATGAAAATACGGTACTGTTCTGCGGGATCTCCAAATGGCTACTACATTAAACGCAAGGATAAAATAAAAAAAATAAAAAAATGGCAGCACATTTTGGTACGTACTTGTATTTAGAAATATGTCCATCGGGGGGCAGTACATGCCCTTGTTATTCCCAAATGAATGTTATCTGTAACGTGCCATATATGGCCCGCGGGCTGAGGTTGAAAAACATGTACATACACGATCCGGGGGCGGCGAATATCACAGTTTGATTTTTAAAGAATTTATTTTCAAATCATGGTGGAAAATAAGTATTTGGTCAATACCAAAAGTCCATCTCAATACTTTGTTATGTACCCATTGTTGGCAATAATGGAGGCCAAACGTTTTCTGTTTACTCTTAACAAGCTTTTCACACACTGTTGCTGGCCTTTTGGCCCATTCCTCCATGCAGATCTCTTCTAGAGCAGTGATGTTTCGGGGCTGTCGTTTAGCAACACAGACTTTCAACTCCCTCCACAGATTTTCTATGGGGTTGAGATCTGGAGACTGGCTAGGCCACTCCTGGACCTTGAAATGCTTCTTACGAAGCCACTCCTTTGTTGCCCTGGCTGTGTGTTTGGGATCATTGTCATGCTGAAAGACCCAGCCACGTCTCATCTTCAATGTCCTTGCTGATGGAAGGAGATTTTCACTCAAAATCTCTCAATACATGGCCCCATTCATTTTTTCCTTTACAACGATCAGTCGTCCTGGTCCCTTTGCAGAAAAACAGGCCCAAAGCATGACAATTCCACTACCCACGCTTCACAGTGGGTATGGTGTTCTTCGGATGCAATTCAGCATTCTTTCTCCTCCAAACACGAGAACCTGTGTTTCTACCAAAAAGTTCTATTTTGGTTTCATCTGACCATAACACATTATCCCAGTCCTCTTCTGGATCATCCAAATGCTTTCTAGCAAACCGCAGACGGGCCTGGATGTGTACTGGCTTCAGCAGGCAGACACGTCTGGGAGTGCAGGATTTGAGTCTGTCAGGCCCCAGACTAGACTGGTGGCTGGTTGCGCCTGTCACCCTATCACAGGTCCAGCCCCTAATGACTCGAGTGCTGCCTGGTGTGAGTCATTAGCCTACAAGGGGTATTTAAAGCCACCAGAAACATGACCATGCTGCTGGATCATCTTAACAGTTTACTGTTAGGTACCCTCTCGCGTTTTTCCTTGCCTGCCTTATTGATATTCAACCTCTTGTTTGCTCCCAGGATTCCGACCACGCTCTGCCCCCACGACCACGGACAACGACCACGGATCACAGACCACGGACAACAACTTCGCCTTTGACCCTGTACCCTCCACACGGACTCCACGGCAACCGACCTTTTCGCAACGGCTATTGACCCGCCTCCGCCGTCCTCTCTTGTGCTCGCCCGCCTCGCGGACGATTGAAATAAAGATTTGAGAGAACCAGACTCGCACCCTCGCCTGCTTTGGGGTCCTCCATCCCCGTACGTAACAGAGTCCTCGGTGGAGCATTGTGTTACTGATAATAGCCTTTGTTACTTTGGTCACAGCTCTCTGTAGGTCAGTCACTAGGTCCCCCCGTGTGGTTCTGGGATTTTTGCTCACCGTTCTTTTTATCATTTTGACGCTACGGGTTGAGATCTTGCATGGAGCCCCAGATCAATGGAGATGATCAGTGGTCTTGTATTTCTTCCATTTTATAATAATTGCTCTCACAGTTGATTCCTTTACACCAAGCATTTTACCTATTGCAGATTCAGTCTTCCCAGCCTGGTGCAGGTCTATAATTTTGTCTCTGGTGTCCTTCGACAGCTCTTTTGTCCTGGCCATAGTGGAGTTTGGAGTGTGTGAGACTGAGGTTGTGGACTTGTGTCTTTTATACCGATAATGAGTTACAGGTTTATTACCCCACAGGACCTCATTAGATCTCATTAGAAGTTAGACCTCTTTGACAGCCAGAAATCTTGCTTGTTTGAAGATGACCAAATAGTTATTTTCCACTCTTATTTGGAAATAAATTCTTTAAAAACCAAACAATGTGATTTTCTGTTTTTTGAATTTGAAATGATAAAAAAACGTATAAAATATGGTAAAAACGTATATGTTGAAAGGTAAGCGATGGGGACGGCCCATCACGTTATGACTATTTCAGAGCTGCCAACCTCCGTCGACCCCATTTCAAGGGAACCCTTGTCCTGTCCCCGGAGTTTTTCCGGAGTGAATGCGATTCACGCAAACTCGATATAAAATGTAAAAAAAAAGGTAGGACAATTTAAATCAAACTGTTATTATCATTTTTTTACATTAATTGAAATATTGTGTTTTTTTGCAAATGAAAATAATTTTATCTTTGTGTTTGGGTCCTTCTACGTGCGTTTTAGAGTCAATAATTCCACCATGTGTCACGCTGAAGTCGCACATGCATGTTGTGCAATGTACAAATGCCGGTCCTTTTGGAGAAGGCTTCAACATGGGATATTTCGTCACATACGAACCAATGAACTTCTGCGAGTGTCTAGGTTTCTTATTAGAAGTTTCATCCAAATTGCCATCCGTTTTGCACTTAACCGGAGCAGGCATATTGATAAGACTTACCAGTGCTGTGTATGACTACTTCCTTTAGAACAACCCCAGAAATGATAGGATTTGTTTCAAAACAAAAGACTAGTGATTTAGTCAGCCTTAATAATACTTAACGTATTTTCACAACTATACAGCACATCGTATTTTTAGCCGCAGTGTCAGTAACTAGTGCTATTTCTGTATTTTAAACACACAAAGGATGCATCGTTTTTATAGATGCAGCCAGGCATGGCAAAACATACTAGCTTAAACATGCACGCTACACCCACACGCTAAAAACACGTTTTTAAAAAGGCAACGGAAGCAAAACTGAGTTCGGTTGTACTTTATTTAGCCATTTAACAATGTACTCATGTCATCATCACCCACAAATCCATCAAAGTCCTCATTTTTTGTGTCCGAATTGAACAATTGTCCAAATTAGTCATCGAAAACGCTGAGTTTTATACGTTTGTCCAGGCAGCGTAATTATTCCAGGGCTGTCTTCCATGCTTCGTAAGGCTGTGTTGATGCCGATCGCCAGGCCACAATCCATTCGCAAATAGTAGCTAGCTAGTAGCTAGCGTAACTATTCCGGGGCTGTCTTCCGTCAGGCCACAATCCATTCGCAAATAGTAGCTAGCTAGTAGCTAGCGTAACTAGCCCGGCGCTGCCTGCCACCCTTCGTAAAGCTGTGCTGATGTCGATGTATACAGGCCACAATCCATTCGCAAATAGTAGCTAGCTAGTAGCTAGCGTAACTAGTCCAGCGCTGCCGTCCACTCTTCATAAAGCTCTGCTGATGTCGATGTATACAGGCCACAATCCATTCGCAAATAGTAGCTAGCTAGTAGGTAGCGTAACTAGCCCGGCGCTGCCTGCCACCCTCCGTAAAGCTGTTGATGTACAGGCCACAATCCATTGGGTGTATTGACAAAATAACTACATATCCCAGCAGTCACTGCACAGTACTTTTTCTACGGGGAAAATAGTAGAGTCGGGGGCTGCTTGCCGTAGTTGTGAGAGATTGTGTGCCCTATCGACTGATTTATTTTATTTTATCGTGATAACAATTTTAGTATTGGTCCATATATAAAGCACACTGGATTATAAGGCGCCCTGTCTATTTTGGGGAAAATTTAAGACTTTTATGTGCGCCGTATAGTCGTGAAAATACGGTACTTCCCTTGTGAAAAAAACGAAAACGAAAATGTTAAAGCGATTGAGGCTACCAATGCAATCAATTCTGAATCGATTGCCACGCTGAAGTCGCACAAGACAAATCATTTGTCGGCACTTGTAACTCGGATGATTCACAATGCACTCGAGTTACCGAATTCATCCGGTTTACAGTGCAGTTGAATCAAATGCCGAAATAAGATGCGGAAGCCGTAGCAATGGTGTGAATTTCGAGGCATTTGAATTCGAAATTTGGTACTTTTCCAAAATGATTTCTTAAAAAAATGTAAGTGACATTTTTATTTTATTTCCAGAGTTTGGTGGGGTTGTCCAGAGTCCCAGAGTTTGAGTTGCTTGTCCAGGATAAACTCCAGAGAAGTTGGCAGCTCTGCTTTTTATCTAATTGCCTGCCGTATTGCTGTCAGACCCTCCGAATTCAACGGATTGGACATCTATCCCCGTCAATGGCGGTGAAAGAGTTCAATTGACTTTACTAAAAAGCGAGTTCTGAAATATGATTCGTCACTAGCACCTAAGACTAAGATTCATGAGTAATGCCAAAAAAGGAAAGAAATGATTAAGTGGACAGTGTACAGTGAAGTAAAGGAATGTTTTATCACGTTAATGTTCCAACAATTGCATCGAAGGGGGATGTGAGGTGATGAGATTGAAGGGGGATGGTTTTTAGGAGCACTTAGGGCCACTAGAATACAATAAATGGTTGATGGGTGTCGACAACACTGGGCTTCCATTTCACCCACTCCTACGATCAGGGTTCCACCATTATGCACAAACAGGGGAAGTGGCAGATACCCATATGAATAAATGCATAGGCATGAGCTAAATTGATTCCCTTGGTAGATAGCAAGCAAAACAGGAGCAGAAAGGATACTATTTGTGTTGCATATTGTTCAACGTTAGTAAAGACGTTAAATTATGACCCTTTAGTTAATGACGAGCAAAAAGAGAAAGTGTCTTGAATTTAAAGACGTCGTTTTTCGCAGCAAAGCGGTAATATGAACTGGCCCTAGTTATGTGTAAAAATAAATATTTTATTAACTCACTTAGCTGACAATAGCAAAAGAAGGTAGCCACGACCCAGCATGTTCTGCTCCAGTCATCAAATATGAAAAATTAGTGGCAAGTAAGTCAAAGACGTGCTATGACATGACAAGCAACTACTTCGAATATGTGTCAGTGTGCCTGTTTTGCAAAACCACCAGCTCAAGGGCTTGTTTGGTGTAAATTCAATTTCAGCACTGAGGCCAATTTATGTTTCATTTTAAAGCAGCCTGATTAAATTGTCATGCATGACCATGCCATATAATTTACTGCCCCTTTGCTAATTTATATAAAAATGTCCAGAGCAAAGAGACATCAAATTCATGGCAGTGGGTTTGGGGAGGACATACATATGATGAGCTAACACGTTTGCGTTGTTAGTGTCATGTTATGTTGCGATTTTGGTGGAGATGTGCATGTCTCCCTTGTTGGGGGCTGTCTGGGTGATGTGTGTCCCTCTAGGCTCCCCTCCCTTATGTGACCAGGTGTGTTTGATTGATAATTATCCCTTGTGTGTCTATTTATACGTTGCGTCCTGGTATATGATCTGATTGTTGGATTATTGCCTGCGTTTGGTCACGTCATCTCCCTGTCAGTATCTGCATGTGTTATCCCGGTTAGGTTCGTTTATTTTTTTTATTTTTACCAAGTCCTGAGTTTGTTTGGCCTTTTCTGTTAGTTCTTATTAAAGCCGTTAGTTTTGTGCACTAGCACTCCTGTCTCATTTTTTTCTTCCATCTTTGGGTCCGACTTCGTTGCGCACCCGAGGCGTGTTCATGACAGTTAGATCTGATTTATTTTAGCTAATATTTCTATTTTAAAAGGTGTGGGGGGTAGACAGTAAGCTAATGACGATCACACCAAACAATCCTGCAATTTATTACTGCACAAATATGCCTTTTTATTTTGAATATTCCTTATTGCGCATTTTCTTAAACCGTAGTAGAAGCAGTTCAATAAAAATGCTTCAGTTCCTTGCACAAACTTGATTTTAATATCCCAATTTAGCTCAATACTGAAAATTCACGTTAAACTACGCTATGAAGCCCCTGGCTCTTTACGTATTTTCATAGATTTCACTCACATATTACGTTTTTTATAACCTTAAAAGATTTTATGAACCGTGGTGTGCAAGAAGGTGACTTCAGGTCTGGTACAAGGTTGACTAGAGCAGGGGTGGCCAAGTCCGGTCCTCGAGAGCCGTTATCCGCTCTGTTTTCCATATCTCCCTCCACCAACACACCTGAATCAAATCATCGGGATTGGTATCAAGCTTCTGGACAGCTTGCTGATGAGTTGATTATTTGATTCAGGTGTGTTGGTGGAGGGAGATATGGAAAACAGACCGGATTGTGGCTCTCGAGGACTGGAGTTGGCCACCCCTGGACTAGAGTCATGCAATTATATAATTAAATGACTTTAAAATGTTCAAAGAGTTAAAAGAAATATCCTCAACTGAGAATTTACAAGGCATGACGTATATGGGGAGAAAATGTGGCCCCAAATGGAAAGTGGGCTTCCTTTGTGTAATAAAGCACTATTTTCCGCAATATAAGGTGTGCTGCATTATAAGGCGCACCTTCAATGAATGACATATTTGAATTTCTGTCCATATATAAGGTGCACCACATTATAAGGCGCACCGTACCGGATTATACGGTTCTACAGTAGAGGCTGGGGTTACGTTATGCATCCACTGTATGGTGCTGAGCTAAAGGGAATGTCAACAAAACAGTCAGATAGGTCAGTCAAACTTTATTAATAGATTTCAAATCAGCTTTCTGATGACTCCATTCACTCACAAAATGAATAAACAACCATTTTATTATTTTCTCCGAGGTAAAGTATTAGTATTTTCATGACAGATTATGTTTTAACAACAGCAAGGTATAACATGTAAGTGCAACATTTATATCATAAAGTGGAGGGGAACCTTTCCTCCATTTAGTACACACGTAAAAATCATTCTGAAGCTGTTACAGCACATTAAACGTTAGTGCAATCACAATATAGTAAAACTCGTAATAGTGCAAAGCAATAACAATAACTGTCACGTCTTTAGGTCGACGTCGTGGCAAGGATAATGAAGTAGGACCCAATCACAGCGAAGCAGGCAAGGAGAGGGAAGTGGTGTTCAAATGAAAACTTTAATAACTTAGGCAAGATCTTTAGAAAATAACAACAACTTAGAAATCAAATCATGGAATCAAACGTGACGGGAAGACATGGGGAAACGAGGAACATGGAGCATGGCATGGGATGGCAACGGCGTGGCAACTTGGCAAAACAATTCGTGGGGTTTAAATAGACAAAACCGGAACTAATCCTCAATGACACGCAGCTGCGCGAGCGGAACGGCAAGTCAGCAGGGACAAACAAGAGTAGGATAGCGAACATAAGAACACAAGGAGAAAACAATGAAATAATACCAAACCTAACAATAACTCGAATAATGACGCAATGTTTTTCACGGGGGTGAACCGTGCAGGCTCTCACGTACACAATGAGGCACTATAACATTCAGCTGTTGACGTCCATAATCACAATATGACTGTAATATATTGATAATGATGTTTGCCTCGGGTTGTGGGAGTGTGTTTAACCACGCCACCTGGAACCGTGGGGTAGCACAGCGTGACCCGGACGTAGTAGTGTTGTGTGTCCGGTTTGTGTGTGTGTGTGTGTTGGAGGTTTGCAATAAAGAGCTACACGTGTGTTAATCCGGGCTCCGCCGTCTATTGCTGTTATGGAGATATTAACAGTTATATAACCTGCAAAGTTATCACAATGACCAACCTTGTTAAACTGTAAACAAAAAAGAAACATGTAAAGTTCACTTTATCAGGTCATTCCTCATCTATGAATCCCTCATATTCTTCGTCTTCAGTGTCCAAATTGAACCGCTAGGCAAATGCGGCATCCAACATGCCAGCCTCCATTTCATCAAAGTCGTCATTAATCGAGTCCGTGTCACTTTGGTTGTCTGGCAGCTGAGTGACAATTCCAGACTTCCTGAAAGCTCCAAGTTGAAACTGATATATCAGCCTAGGCATTTACGATCCACTGGCAGATAGTGGCGTATGTCGTCCGGCGCTGTCTTCTACGGGGGAAATAGACTCGGCAGGCGCGAGACCTGCTGCGGCTCAATATTGATCCATATATAGCAAGGTCTTCTCTGTTGGCCTAAAAAAATATATGAATCACAGACTGATGTTAATTATATTTTGTCCATGAATACTTAATTCCAAATTGTGAAACATGACGTGGAGGAACAAATAACCTGCTCTGCGAAATGAGGAATTTGGGAGAACTGAGAAAAAAAACAAAAAAACAAATTTGTGCATGTGTGAGAAGACACTAAACTCTAGACCAGGGGTCTCAAACTCAATTTACCTGGGGGCCGCTAGAGGCCAAGTCTGGGTGAGACTGGGCCGCATCAGGATTTCCACAAGAAAAGCGCTGATAAAACATTCCAACGTTATCAAATATCTTTATTTTTTTACAAAAAATAATGAATTAGATAAATTAACTTAAAGATGAATAAAAAATCAATCAATCAGTAATACAAAAATAAAATAATAATAATGAGAGATATACACTGGCTGCCTAAGTAGAGAAAATGAATTATTTTTATTCCGTTTCAAATGTCTGTATTAACAGCTCTTTAACCTTTAACTTTCTGAACTTGAATGGAACATTGAATATGAAATATTCTGAACACGGCTTCTCTTGCCTACTCCTTGCTGCTAGAGACCTGGCAGCGCTTCTTCTCACATAGCTGAGTCACATTTGGCTTGAGGGAGGAATCAGTGGAGACCCTCAGTAGAGCTTGAAGATGCTCATCAGTAAGTCTGGACCTGTACTTGGACTTATTGAAGTTCAAGGTGGAGAAGAGCTTCTCACACAAGTATGTGCTCCCAAAAAGGCACATGGTCCGCTTGAACATTCGTGAAAGTTCAGGGAAGCTGGGGGTCAACTCTCTCAAAAATTGCCCAAGCTTGTCTGCTTCTCCACTCACCTCCCTGAACTTGGCTTTGAGTGCAGAGTTGCACTGCAGGTCAATGAGCTCCATTTGAAGCTCAGGAGGGGCATCTTGCACATCAAAGGAGAAGGGGTCCGCAAAAATTTGAAATGTGGCTTTGTGCGTCTTGAAGTCTGCAAATCTGTGATCAAATTCCTGCTGTAGCTTCGAAATGGCCTCAACATACTTCTCACCACTGAATGGTGTGCCTGCATCCACGAGAGCCTTGCATGCTGGGAAATGGCAAAGGTTTGTCTGAGAGAGCTGGGCTTTCCATAACACAAGTTTAGTGCAGAATGCTCTCACGTTGTCATAGGCAGCACTGACAAGTTGCCCCTGGCCTTGTAGCTTCTTGTTCAGTACATTAAGCTCATGTGTGATATCAACAAGAAAAGCCAAGTCCATGAGCCATTTGGGATCACTTAGCACAGGAACAGCAACCCCGTCTATCTCCATGAAGTCTTTTACTTCTGCTCTCAACTCAAAAAATCTCTTCAACACGTTTCCCCTGCTGAGCCAACGTACCTCAGTGAAGTAGAGCACATCCCCATATTCTGACTCCATTTCCTCTAAAAAAGCACGGAACCTTCTGTGCTTTAAGCCCCTGGATCTGATTTGGTTGACGCATTTCACAACGACAGACATCACATTGTCAAACTTCAGGCATCTGCTGCAAAGGGCCTGCTGATGTATAATGCAGTGCAGAGCTATGGCCTCCTCCACACCCTCCTCTTCCAGTTTTTTTGAACAAGTGCTACCAGTCCATTCTTCCTCCCTGTCATTGATGGGGCTCCATCGGTTGTTATTCCAACAAAGCTTTTCCATGGCAAACCGGCATTCTTAATGGCATCACACAGTTGGTGAAATATTTCCTTCGCGGTGGTCTGGCCATGCATTGGAATTACTGTGAGCAACTCCTCCATTACTTTAAAATTGTCATCAACACCACGGATATATATTGCGAGCTGGGCAGTGTCTGTGATGTCTGTGGTCTCATCAAGAGCCACTGAATATACACTGAAACATTGTGCTTTCTCACACAGTTGATCATAAATGTCGCTTGACAGGTGAGAAATGCGCTCTGCCACGGTGTTGGCAGAAAGGCTGATGTGGTTGAACAGACTTTTCTTTTCTGGACAGACAATATGTGCAGCCTGTAATATGCACTTTTTGATAAATTCACCTTCTGTGAATGGCTTTCCTGCTTTAGCAATCAACTCACAAACGGCGTAGCTAGCTTCGACTGCTGCATTACTGTCTTTGGTAGCCTTCTTGAAGAAATCCTGTTGCCTCAGAAGACATGTTTTAAGACTGGCAACCTGGTTGGCTCTCTCATCTCCCTGGTATTTTTCGTACTCCTCAGCATGTCTCGTAGTATAATGACGTTTCAAATTGTATTCCTTGTGCACCGCAACTTTTTCAGTGCAAATGAGACACGTCGGAGTTCCCCTGTGTTCAACAAAGAAATATTGCACGCCCCACTTTTCTTGAAACTGTCTGTGCTCATCAACGACCTTTCTCTTCACGCCAGGCTTTGAAAGAGACATCTCTGGGGCTCTGTAATATGTTTTTTCCACTTGGAATGAGTCTCGGGTTGATCTTTTACGTTCAGTCGCGCGGGTTTGTGGCGCATGCGCACTTTCGCTCTCCGTTTCTCCGTTTCGCTCGCGAAGATGGCTACACTGACACAGGCTGGATCACGGTTCATAGCGCCTCATTCAGTCGTGTGCTGAGAGCAGCGGAGGAGTGTGCGCGCCGAGCGGAGTGATCAGCTTCACGGCTTCTCCTCCGCCCAGCTGATTGGAGGAATGAATGAGTGAGTGAGCGAGGCACTGGACAGCCCGGCCGATGTCCCGCCCTCCAGAGCCGTATACCTCACCGTGATTGGTTCATTCAGCTCCGAACACAACAAGTGTCATTCATATCAATCTTACGGGCCGCACGAACATTAATCTTTCATATTAAGACGGGGGCCGCAAATTATCGTCCCGCGGGCCGCAGTTGGCCCGCGGGCCGCGAGTTTGAGACCCCTGCTCTAGACCATGTTTATTCTAGCATCAAACATGCTTATAGAGCCACACCCTTCCCTCACCTTGCTGAATCCGACCATCTCTGCCTGTCTTCCACTTCCGCATACACCCCACTCCGGAGGCTAACAAGGTCACAAGTAAAGATAATAAAGACATGGCCTGAGGACGCCATTTCTCAGCTGCAGGACTGTTTTTCCCGCACTATTTGGGAACTTTTTGAACACCACAACCTCCAGGACTACACGGACACTGCACTTTCCTACATCAAAAACTGTACGGACACTGTCACTGTTAATAAACGTATCTTGGTTTTTCCTAACCAAAAACCTTGGATGAGTAGTGAGACACAGCACTCATCAAATGCCGTAACACCGCCTTCAGGTCAGAGGACAAGTTACAATACAGCGCTGCCAGAGCAGACCTGAAGAGAGGCATTAAAAAGACCGAGGCAGCATATACTAGGAAAATGTTGATGTGGAAGGGAATACGACACATTACCAATTACAATGACAATAATGTGTCTGTTAACACAGATGCCTCACGAGCTGTCAGGAGCGGCCCGTTTGTCCCTCCTGGCGTGCCGTCAGAGAGAGCGGCTGCGGTCAATCTGCTGATTACTTCCTGTTTTGGTATTTAAAGATCAATGAGTCCTAGTACCGTTGTCGGATCGTTACTTCTGTTCCTGCATGCGCCCAGCATGCTGCCGTTGTGGTTCCAAGCCATTGTTGATTTGTAGATCCCAGTTGATTTACTAAAGATGTTGTTTGGAGCTAACTGCCTCAATTCCCCTCCTGCTTCCCGCGCCTGGGTCGTAATCCATTCCCGATCGCGCCACGATGACGCGGCGCGATCGTAACGGAACGATCAGACCATAATGGACCCAGCGGGAGGCCACCCACGCTCGCGCCGACACTCTCGTCGACGCCAGCCACCCTTCTCGAAGCACCCCGACCACATGGATTCAGCGAGAAGCTCTCCAAATCTTTTGGGGAGTTTAACATGGACATGCAGTGGTGTGGGCACCTTTAAACCCACCCTCCGCTCAACGCGTCGCACTGGGCTGCCAGCACAGCTAAGTCATAATACCCAAGTTCCGACACCCCCAGTTCATCGCCCAAGTTATTTGAATTCAAACTCCAGCGAGTCTTTTCCTCAATGGAGGGAGAATCCCCAGCCTCCATCGGCCCCGTTGGAACGCCAAATCTTTGTCGGTTGGGACTCTGACTTTACTGAAGGTGAGGACGACCGGGAGCTAATTGATTTGTATGCTGGAGATTCGGACTCGGACAGTGATTTTCTAAGCCGATTCGGACTCCGATATGCTCCACCGGAGGACGTTGCCCCATACTCCTTTTCCGATTACTCCGACCTGGATTACCCCGACCAGCATCTGCCGTGTCGGCTGGCCATCTACAGTGGACCATCGCGTGGCGGCCGGCGGGGAGGCTCAGGTAGGAGTTTTGAACACCGCCCGTCTTGTCTTCTTGGGGAGGCGCAGCAGCGAGGTCTTTCACCTTGTCGGCTGGCCATCTAAAATGGGCCACCACGTGGCGGCCGGTGTGCTGTGCCGTCCTCGCGGAGGAGGCGCCGAGCGCCGCGCCACAGGGGGAGGCGGAAGGAGGGCCTGGATGCTCGAGCCCAGACCACGCCCGCCCAGACGCCTTACCCGACCACGCCGCTCCAAGCTTCTCAAATTCCCGTGCCTAAGCCACGCAAAATACTACCTTTGCCACCTGGGTCGCCAGTCGCACCCGTGCTGAAGGCACGAACCAGGCTTCTGGTGCCCGCCTAGTTCCAGCCTGCCAAGTTCCAGCCTGCCAAGTTCCAGCCTGCCAAATTCCAGCCTGTCAAGTTCCAGCCTGCCAAGTTCCAGCCTGCCAAGTTACAGCCTGCTAAGTTCCAGCCTGCCAAGTTTCAGCCTGCCTAGTCCCACCCTGTTGAGTTTCAGCCTGCCTAGCCCCACCCTGTCAAGTTTCAGCCTGCCTAGCCCCACCCTGTCAAGTTTCAGCCTGCCTAGCCCCACCCTGTCAAGTTTCAGCCTTCCTAGTCCCACCCTGTCAAGTTTCAGCTTGCCTAGTCCCACCCAGGCAAGTTTCAGCCTGCCTAGTCACACCCTGTCCGGTTTCAGCCTGCCTAGTCCCACCCTGCCCGTTTTCAGCCTGCCCAGTTCCCGCCCGCCGAGCTCTTGCCCGCCCAGCTCTTGCCCGCCCGGAAGTGGCGGCGACGACGTGCCGGGGGCCCTGGACGAGGGGGCCGGCGACGGCAAGAGCGACTCTCCGGCACCCCTGGACGAGGGGGTTGGCGGCGGCGGCGAGAGCGACTCTCCGGCCCTCCCGGACGAGGGGGCTGGCGGGCCCCCGAGCAGCCAGGGTAAGGTGCCCGACGACCGTTCTAAAATTATGGCGTCTGTTAAGGGCAGGGGGCTTGGCCAGCGGGGAGGCCCACCGGACTGGCTACTCCCACTCCTCTCCAAATGCCGACGTGGACGCCCGCCGGATAAACTACTCCGACGCCTCGTCTCAGGCTGGCGCGGACGCCCGCCTGACCACCCACCTCGACACCTCGTCACCGGCCAGCGCGGTCGCCCGAGGGGCCGGCCACTCCCACGCCTCGTCACCGGCCGGCGCGGATGCCCGCCGGAACGGCCACGCCTCCTCACCGGCCGGCGCGGACACCCACCGGACCGGCCACTCCCACGCCTCATCAGTGGCCGGCGCAGACGCCTGCCGGACTGGCCCCTCCCTTGTCTCTTGAAGGGCTGGTGTGGACGCCCCCGGATGATGATAACAAAGCTATCTGCCTCGTCCTCACCTACTTCCCCGCGACTGGATCCTAATCCATTCCCAATCGCGCCACGACGCAGCGGCGCGATCATAACAGAACGATCCGACAAGAATGGACCCAGCGGGAATCCACCCACGCTCGTGCCGACGCTCTCGTCGACGCCAGTCACCCTTCTCGAAGCCGACCAACCATATTGATATAGCGGGAAGCTCCCCAAAATCTTTTAGGGAATTTTTAATGAATACACTGTGGTTTGGGCATCGTAGAGACGTTCTGGCAGCGGAGGAAACCGGACTAGGAGGTAATTCTGAGCCTCCATCCATCTTTAAACCGACCCTTCGCTCAGCCTGTCGCACCGGGCTGACAGCAAAGCTAAGTCAGAATACCCAAGGTCCGACACCCCCTGTTCATCGCCCGAGTTATCTGAATTCAAACTCCAGCGAGTCTTTTCCTCAATGGAGGGAGAATCCCCAGCCTGCATCGGCCCCGTTTGAACGCCACATCTATGTCGGTTGGGACTCTGAATTTTCTAATGGTGAGGACGACCAGGAGCTAATTGATTTGTATGCTGGAGATTCGGACTCGGACAGTGATTTTCTCAGCCGATTCGGACTCCAATACACTCCACCGGAGGACGTTGACACCTACTCCTTCTCCGATTACTCCGACCTGGATTACCACGTCCAACATTCGCCGTTTCGGATGGCCATCTACAGTGGACCACACCGTGGCTGCCGGCGGAGAAGCTCAGGTAGGAGTTTCAAACACCGCCCATCTTGTCTTTGTGGGGAGGCACAGCAGCGAGGACTTTCACCGTGTCGGCTGGCCATCTACAATGGGCCACCACGTGGTGGCTGGTATGCTGTGGTTTCCCGTGCCGGCTGGACCGCCAGTCGCACCCGTGCCAAAGCCACGCACAATACTCACCGTGCCGGCTGGGCCGCCAGTTGCACCTGTGCCGAAGCCACAAACCAGGTTTCCCGTGCCGGCTGGACCGCCAGTCGCACCCGTGCCGAAGCCACGAACCAGGCTTCCCGTGCCAGAAGGACCGCCAGTCGCACCCGTGCCGAAGCCACGAACCAGTCTTCCGGTGCCGGCTGGCCTGCCTAGTTCCTGCCTGCCTAGTTCCTGCCTGCCAAGTTCCTGCCTGCCTAGTTCCTGCCCACCTAGTTCCTGCCCGCCTAGTTCCTGCCCCTCTAGTTCCTTCCCGCCTAGTTCCTTCCCGCCCAGTTCCTGCCCGCCCAGTTCCTGCCCGCCCAGTTCCTGCCCGCCCAGTTCCTGCCCGCCCAGTTCCTACCCGCCCAGTTCCTGCCCGCCCAGTTCCTGCCCGCCCAGTTCCTGCCCGCCCAGTTCCTGCCCGCCCAGTTCCTGCCCGCCCAGTTCCTGCCCGCCCAGATCCTGCCTGCCCAGATCCTGCCCGCCCAGCTCTTGCCCGCCCAGCTCTCTCCGGCACCCCTGGACGAGGGGGTCGGCGGCGGCGAGAGCGACTCTGCGGCGCCCCTGGACGAGGGGGTCGGCGGCGAGAGCGACTCTCCGGCCCTCCCGGCCGAGGGGGCTGGCGGTCCCCCGAGCAGCCAGGGTAAGGTGCCCGACGACCGTTTTAAGATTCTGGTGTCTGTTAAGGGCAGGGGGCTTGGCCAGCACTTAAAGGACAAGCGGGGAGGCCCGCCAGACCGGCTACTCCCACTCCTCTCCAAATGCAGACGTGGACGCCCACCGGATAGGCCTCGCCTACGCCTCGTCTTGGGCTGGTGCGGACGCTCGCCGGATCGGACGCCCACCCGATCGGCCTCCCGCCGGATCGGCCACCCGCCGGATCGGCCACCCCGACGTCTCGTCACTGGCCGGCGCGGACGCCCGTCAGACCGACCACTTCCTCGCCTCGTCTCAGGCCGACGTGGATCCCCGCAGTAGCGGCCACTCCCACGTCTCGTCTTGGGCCGGCACGGACGCCCGCCAGACCGACCACTTCCTCGCCTCGTCTCAGGCCGGCGCGGACGCCCGCCGGACCGGCCACTCCCACGCCTCGTCACCGGCCGGCGCGGACACCCACCGGACCGGCCACTCCCTCGTCTTTTCACGGGCTGGCGCGGATGCCCCCCGGACGTTGTGAACCGGTTTGGTTTCGTTTCCGTTTTCACAAGTCCTCATTTGTTTTGTAAGGTCCCTTCTGAGTATTAAAGTCATTGTTTTGAAGCTAACTGCCTCGTCCTCACCTACTTCCCCGCGACTGGGTCCTAATCCATTTGTGGTTTTTGCTTTTGCTTTGTTGTTCTGCGGCCTTTGACTGTACTGTCTAGCTATGCCTTTTCTTGCTACTGTCAAAATGAAATTTCCCGAATATGGGATGAATAGTTATCCAATCCAATCCAATCCAATTCCGATCGCGCCACGACGCAGCGGCGCGATCATAACAAATTATATAGATACATATATATACATATATATATATATATATATATATATATATATATATATATATATATATATATATATATATATATATATGTATATATATATAGTGGTACCTCGAGATACGAACTTAATCCGTTCCGGAACTGAGCTCGTATGACGAGATTCTCGTAACGCGAGCGGACGTTTTCCATTGAAATGAATGGAAAACAAATTAATTTGTTCCAGCCCTCTGAAAAAACACCAAAAACAGGATATTGGATTGGAAAAAATGTTTTATTTCTTCTAATTCGCCATCTATTAACAAAGTAACACATAACTAGTGGTTTAATAGTAATAAAATGTGTTTAAACTAACTAAAATTGGGCAGATTTCGCCGACGGGAGACAGAGACGTTTGGGGGTGTGGGGGGGTGGGGTTCATTTTATTTTCCACGACCACGATAACTTGGATTAATATATACAGACACTCAAACATACGTTTAATGTAACTTTACACAAAACTGAATTCTAATTTTGTTGTAATCTTTTGTTACCTTCGTTTTCCGGGTTGGCGGTTTGCCACGTCTCCACCCTCAAGGTTCGCTATCGATGGACTGTTTGCTGTTGTATTGCCTTCAAAATATTCCCAAAATGATGCACACAAATGTCCTCACAATAGGATAACGCACGACCACTTGCCAACGAGAAATAGTCTTTAAAGAACGATCGCGGGAGCTTCTTTCCTTACAGGAAATACAATAGTTGAGCTTACCCACGTATTGATTGTGGGTAATGAAGTTTTATTCTGAGAAAGGTTGCCATTGCCTATGGGTGTTGTGTGCACGAGTATACTTCATTACCCAGAAAGCCCCCTTTTTGCCCGCGCATGCGCGTTGTGCGTTTCCTGGTCTTAGGAGAAACTCGTCTGAATTGATCGTTCCGTGCTCGTAAATATTGTTATACACGAAAGATATGCAAAAAAGACCTGGCTTGGTCGCATCACGAAATTTTGATCGCATGACGGGCAAATTATTCGATCGCAATTTCCGCCGTAAGATGAGAATTTTGTATGACGAGCGGTCGTATGACGAGGTACCACTGTACATACTTTATACACATATCTTTTATAAGTTTTATTTATTATTTTTGAATTAAAATGTTACAGCCTTGACTTCAAGGTTCATTTAAATTTGTGTTTTTCAAAAACAGCTGCTGTAATTATATTTGTGTGCATGTAGTAACAACATGGTAAGTCGATAAGGGGTGTGAAAGGGAAAAAAACGTGCAGTGACTGCATTTAGGGAATCAGCATTCCAATTTTAGTTTTTAATCACCGTGAAATGTTACTTAGCCATTTTAAAAATAAATATTCTCCAGTTTAATCAATTTTACAGCAATTTTCCAGATGTTGGCAGGTAACAGTATGACGTAAAAGGACAATATAAGTGCAGGAAATTATTGGAATTCTTTGCAGCAAGATGAGACTGTCTGCAAGAGTCAATATTCTTGCATAACACATTAAATATCATTTAGACTTCCTGGAACTGAAAAAAAATGGAAATTTCCACCAGAAGCTCAAAATTAGTCATTCACTGAGCTTCCATCGGCGTTTACCTAACAGATTGATTATGATTTAATCTGTACACAGATCAATAAACACAACTATAATGACTGCTCTGCTTTGTTTAGGATTAGTTCATCTTGATGTGGGAGGGTCAAAAGTCATTCCAAAACAGTGATGTGACAGTCTAACATGCCAAAAAGCAGCCAGCGATTCCCTTTCATTTGAAGCTGACTGTAGTCAGAGAGCACGTGATTCAATCAATTATGCATCTTCATTCAAGATTCACTCTGGTCTTGTTGCCATGTAGGTAATTTGGAGACGTTAATAAAATTGTGCCACTTTCAACTCAAGGTCATTTCAGCCGTGTGATATGAATACAGATTATGACGCACAAGATACATCAGAATGTTACAAAAACACTCATATCGAGAAGGCACTTGATGAGAGTCAGCAGACAGGAATTAATTGGCGGTGCTAGACGTCAAATCCATTTGAACTGAGAAGGCTAGCAGGTTCCATGGCCCATTTTATTGCCTTTTTATCATGAAACCAAAATGCAGAATCATAAATATTGCAGGTTTGAGGAACAAAGTCAAGTGCAACTCAAGGACCAGCAGGCAGAAGAAAAGTTTTCCTGAGGGGGGTTGTTTTTGCCATATTTTGAAAAATATAATCAGAGTGGCGGGTGCCTGTCACATTCCGCTTAAACGCGGTGTAAATAAATGTCTCTTCTAATTAAGTGTTCTGGTCGCATCAACGTTGTACATGAAATCATCTTTTTTGGTCAATGATTAGAATCGTCTTGACTGTGATCAAGGGTGTCAAATTTGCTCCAGGATTGTTTGCCATTTTCGAAACAGCATACCTGTCAACCTCTGCCGATTGCTGCCCTTATAAATGATTTATGATTTCCCCTTACAAACCCCCAAAAAACCTTACAAACACCGTACGAGTCGTACCATGACTTTCAGCTTCAGTTTTTAAAAGGAACTTATCGAGGGTTGTTTGCTTTTGTCTTCCCTTCAAAATATTACGAAAATGATGCACACAAATGTCCTCACAATAGGATAACACACGACCACTTGCCAACGAGAAGTAGTATACTCCCCTCGTATAAGCGAACAGGCTCCGCCATTCTGCACTGACTAACGGAAAAAAAAAAACTGGAAAAAAATGCAACGCTCCGCCTGTGCTCGAAGAGACATTACACGAGGGAGTTGCGAACAGGAAAGACAGTGCCCATGTTCTTCTCAAAAGCAGCCTCTCTTGTTGGCCACATCTGGCCGTATATTCGTATATCAAAATTAGTCTCGTATCTCAAGGTAAATATTTGCTCGAAATTTTACTCGTATCTCAAATTGCTCATATGTCGGGGCACTCATGTCGAGGTAATACTGTACTTACGAATGCCTCTAGGTGCGAAATTTCCAGGTTACCAAAGCTTTTTATATGCAAATGAGTGTCTCGAGAATATCCAAGTTACGAAAACCCCCAAAAAGTACATGCATTCCTTATCCGTTAGTTTATTTTGAAAATATTGTCACGGATGCATTGATTCTCACTTTAGAAGCTCCCTACACCATACTGGGCTCTCATTGGTTGTCTCACAACAACCCTCGATTTTTCTTTGACCCATTATCTGCTTAAACTTATGCTTGGGGCGGCTGTGGTCGAGTGCCTCGACCTGAATCGCAGCATGAAGTGGGTGAAATTGTGTTGCGGTGGTCAGTAATGAGGGCGTTGACGAGTTAGTTGGACGATGGGCACCAAAACGGAGCATGAGTAAATGCAACGCTCGGCAATACACGAGGAATTCAACGAGAAGGCGGCCGAGGAGGAAGCAGCCACCATTGCAACAGCACAAATCAGACAAAAATGGGAGAGAAACGAACTTTCTGACTTTGTGTAAAAAGATCCCCAACGAACTCTCAATGGAGCATGAGTAAATGCAACGCTCAGCAATACACGAGGAATTCAACGAGAAGGGGGCTGAGGAGGAAACAGCCACCATTGCAACAGCACAAATCAGAAAAAAAAATGGTGGGGAGAAACGAACTTTCCGACTTCGTGGAAAAAACATCCTGAAAAAGTGTTCACGAGTCGTGCCCACTTTGTCGACGTTTGTCTTGTGCATTTTAGAAACATTATTAAAAGTCGTCAAAGCAAATTGTCTTTGTATAGTTTTTTTTTAAATGTACGTCAACCAGCACTGCAGAAGCAGGTAAGATGCACTAGTGACTTATAAAATGGGTGTAAAATTACATTTCAAAAAAGCATAAAACGTTAATCCTTGTTGATTAATGTGGTTGTTTGAATTCCTAATGCTGTTTATAAAATGTGCATTCATGTGTTTGTGTGCTATTAGTAGATGTGTGTTCATGTTCGTGTGTTCTATGTTGCATCCCGGTAGATTTCTCTTGTTCCCATGCATTTCAGCACGGGTAGATTTTGTGTATGCACTTGTTATTCATTTTGTGACAATAAAAAATAATTTTCTGATAATTTTCTCACATCTTTCTTACAAAATTGGGACATTTTGACCTATTTTAAAGGGTTTAGTTGGTAGTTATGTGAGTACCGTGGAACAAATTCGAGAATTTACAAATAAAGTACTGTTCTACTTACGAAATTTTCAAGTTACGTTCTGGAACCAATCAATTTCGCAGATAGAGGTATGACTGTACTGCAAAAAAAGTGTAAACTTTGATTTGAAGGCCTAGAAATGGATAGAAAAAAATCACAAGATAATGACAAACCATTACTTTTGTCTTTAACTCATTTCTTGCCATTAGCAAAAGAGTTGCAAAGGCATCTTTTAATCTTTTATCTTTAAGACTGATCTCTGCCCCAACTCCACTAGCGCGTCGGCCTCACAGTGGGAGACGTGGGTTCAAATCCAGGTTGGTCCACGTGTGTGGAGTTTGCATGTTCTCCCCAAGCCTGCGTCGGTTTTCTCCGGGTACTCTTGTTTCCTCCCACATTCAAAAGACATGCTTGGTAGGCTGATTGGACCTTCTAAATTGCCCCTTGGTATGAGTGTGAGCCTGAATCTTGCCCTAAGTAAAATATCGGCTGTGGAAGTAGAGTCATGGGACCCTCCTTCTGCAGAAGCTTCAAAATCTCACTCATCTGTCTCGGTGTGCTTTCTATGAACATTCACAAGGTCGAACACAAATAAAGCACACCGAGACAGATGAGTGAGATTTTGAAGCTTCTGCAGAAGGAGGGTCCGATGACTCTACTTCCACAGACGATATTTTACTTAGGGCAAGATTTCATGACATACAAATTCTCTATGACAAGGGACATACAAATTCCCTGTTACAAAGCTGCAGCGCGACAGTGACACCGATGATGGTGGTGATACTTATGATGTTAAAGGCTACATATAAACATATAAACAAAGGACATACCCTATTACAAAGATGCATGGTTTTGAAACCGATGGTTGTGATGTGATGTGGATGGAAGGTATCTATGACATGGGCATGACACGGATTGAAGGTGATGTCATAGATTGAAACATTATTTGATTACTTTTCAAGATTATTTCACATTTCCCCCTATAGTAACTAAAATATTTTTTATTAATCACATCAATTTGTATCCCTCCTCTCCGGGTTTAGAATACAAACATCATCATCAGTTACTCTTCGCAGGATATGGAAAATAACAAAATCACTTGTCAGGGGACCATCTTAATAGTCAAAACAAACACATTTACACAGAGGAGACGGCATCCTGGAATTCGTCACACTTCAAAGGAGTGCGAGAATCTCCAGCGTGGTTTGATATGCGGTGGTACTGTATGTCACTGTAAGCTACTAGCGTGTGCTGGATTCAAGGTATTGCATCGCTTTACGGTGAGATGGGGTTGCAATAACAATGTAGCTGTTATGGCCAGGTGTCTTGCTGGTGACAGGAACGACATTTTTGTTTGTGTTATCAGTAGATCAGCAGTCTGCTGGCTGTAGGAGTCTGATGTGACCACGACTCCTCGCTTCTGGTCTCCAGGAATCACACCATGCGTCATAGGTCCTTCCAGGGCCTGTGGGGTTTTCTCTTTATGGACACGTGGGGTGTTATCCCAAACTGTAGCAGTTTTTCCGCTTGAGGTGGCAAGTCCACTGAAAGAGAGTCGCATCTCCCTCTGTCGTGGTGTACAGGTACTCCAATCGAACTAGTTGGGGTTCTAGTCGCTCGAACTGTTAAACAAATTCTGTTCAGGGTTTCCCAAATTTCATGGTGATGTGTAGTGGCCAGTGGGTTTGTGCTTGGCCATCTACATCTTCGACTTTGGTTTTTAACTGCCGGACTACAGATGAGGGCCCTTGTGTTGCTAAATCCATGGAGTAGAACGTATGAGGTTCCTCTTGACCTTCGACTACTTTGATCTCCATTTCCTCTCACCTGTGTACTGGTTTCATGCCATCAACTGTGGGGATAAGGCTGATTCCCAGTTTACGGAGTAGGTCTCTTCCCAAGAGGTTCACAGGACAGTTCTTACTCAGGACGAACTTTGCTTCGTGGTTTCGTCCATTTTCATCTGTTATTTTTATCTTCCTCGACTTCTTCAATAGTTCCATGTGTCCTCCTGCTCCAATCACAGTGATCCATTCTCTTCCTGGTATCAATCCTGGCACTTGGTCTTTGATGACTGATTTATCTGCTCCAGTGTCACATAAGAATGTTATTGGTGTTTGTCTTTGTCCCACCAGTAAGGTGTAGTATGGTTTGCTGTCTTTGGCCCGGAGGGTGGACATGATTTCTGTTAAGTCTAACACTTCTGCTGGCGAGCAAGGGGTTTCTTTGTCCTCCTCATCACTTTCTTCAGTTTCCTCCTCTGTGTTAGGCTTCTGTTTCTCTTCCCTCTGGCGTCATTCTTGATATTGATTTTCAGGGTTGAACGGTGGGGGTCTCTGGTTCCCCCTGTGTGGTTTTTTGCAGTCTCGAGCAAAGTGTCCTCTCTGTCCACAATTGTAACACTTGCCTTCTGAGTTTGCTCTTCTTGGTGGGCCGGGTCTTACTCGGCCTCTTCCTCCTCCTCTTCCACGTCCTTGTTGGTAGAATACTTCTGGTGACCCTTGGTTCAACAACGAGGCCGTGGCTTGGGTCAGAGAATTGACTCCTGCGCTTGTCTGCTTTTGGCGGTGTCCCTCCTCATTAGTTGATTCATTGGCATGGTTCGGTATGTGACACAGTACTTCTTTACGAACCCTTTGATTGGGGCCTGGAGCCCTTCCAGGAACCCTTGTCTCAGTTGGGCTTGGTACACCCCTTGGTCACTTTGGTCTTCCATGATCCCACTGTGAGTTTTGAACACTTCTTCAAATCTTGCTCTGAATTTATGAACTCCTTCACCTGGTTCCTGTTTCGTGGCCCTGAACTTGTCATAGCTTGGTGTGGGGGGCCACATGTCTATGGGAGGTCAAGGTTAGGTGGTTGTGCAGGTGAGTAGACATCAGATGAGTGTTTCACGGACAAAGGTTTGGGAACCGTCCGACTTCCAGTCTACTCAGAGTCACCTATGTCTCAAACTACCTTGACCTGGGATTGGTGAATCCACGTCCACCTTTCAGCGATCCTTACTGCTGTGGGGGTGGTGAGTTGAACCACAAATGGGCCTTCCCAGCATGGCAAGGACCAGGACTTCCTTTTTATGACTCGGATCAGGATGCCCTCGTTTGGGCCTGAGGTTGTCTGTAAACAAAAATTTTAAAGTGGGTATTTACACCAACCTCTGGGCATGTCCATCATTTGTCCATCATCCCCCCTGTTGAGACATGGCTCCTCCCATGGCTCAATTTTGGAATAGATTTTTTGGTAGGCACGGCAGGCCTTTAGCTGTGCACAAGTCGTCCGCAGACGGTGTGCCTTACATTTGCATACAGCTATTTGGTTGGGCTTAATACTCCAATGAACAAAAATCACAAATCGTATTTATTCCATCACTAGTTTGTGAAAATCTAAATGCCTTATCAGTCAAAATTAAATATGCTAGCTGGTATTCTATTTTGATCACTGCTTCCTTGTTAAATTCAAGAACTATATTTGTTTTCCTTTCCTGTAATTACACAAATTAACTAATCATAATTAAAATAGGAAAAATACAAAAAGCAAACCAGGCTGCTGTCTCTTCAGGAAAACAGCTCTCCAGTTCTCTGCAACAGTTACATTCACATCAATTAATATCCAGAAACAAATGCATACATTCATAATTCTGAAAAGAATTGAACCCACTAAAATGTAATCGCCCCTTGTTTGTCAAGGTTAATATTTTTAGCATACTTGTCCTTTAGAGCAATTAAAACTCATTACTTATAAAATGCATACTAATCAAGTCCCAATTCATTCAATAATGTGTATCGCGTTGCATATTAAACTCAGTTAGAAATTCAAAATATCCCAATCTAGTGGTCTTTTTATCAAATGTAACATTCCATTGTCTTTGGAGTTTGTCCATCATCCCCCATAAAACTTTCTTAATTAATATTTTTCCTAATATTTTCTTAATTTTTCAATAGTCAGACATGAAATTAAAATCTAGTTACATTTCTATCCATTGTAGTTTCTTTTTTCTTTCTGATCATTTACCCTCTGTAACAAGGTTTAGTCTCAATTGAAACGCTTTCACCCCTTTTTATGGAGACAACAAAACCAATACAAAAAGTTCCCTATAGTTTATGGCATTGATCCTTGAGCAATAATCTTTTGCATTGCTCCCCGAGCAATAATCTCTCCAATCAATATTGGAATGCTTGCCATCAACGTCTGATCATGTCAAAAAGTTTATCTTACCTGTCTCCTCAAATGTTTCAACTGAGAGGACCTTCTTACAGTGCAAAGGTGGATCCACATCCTCCTTTCCAGCTTGTTTTGGCCAGTTCCAATCGTGTTGTGAATAATGGCGAAATAGGATTTGAACTCGTTATGTACGCGCAGTGATTTCATAACGAAATATGGAACCTTTTGCCAATCCCGTCAATTACTTTGTTAACACACTTTGGGTGCCATTATTACTATAAATCAATGGTTCTTTGGAATTCCATATCATGCACTGTCTTTGTTTTTCCATCTCAGTGCTCTCAAATTCCGCATTTCGCATAGCAGATGTGTTCCTCCACTTCAAGTTTAACATTTGGAGTACTGCTGCTGCATTTTCATCAAATTTTTTATTGGCAAAATCTATTTTTTTTCATGTGTTGCTGCCATCCCTGAAAGGGCTTATTGGCGATTTCAGAAATCAATTCCAAGTTTCTAAATCATTTTCCACTTTGACATCTACCGTATTTTCTCGAATTTAACGCGCACTCGAAAATAACACGCAGGTAATTTTGGGCCAAAAACATCTGGAAAAACGCAGTAATCGAATATAGTGCGCACCTAAAATTTCCCGTAATCCTCCGGCATCCTTTGGGCAATTAACGTTCTCTTTCTTACAGATAGGTCGTGCCGTTGCATAAACTTATAGCACCAACATGCAGACGATTTGAAGCCGGAATCCTTGTTGGTTTTTTTCATGATTTTCAGGGCGAGGATACGCAGCTCGACTGTGTTGATGGCACACCCTGCAGCTCTTCTCTCAGCAATCGTTTTAAGAAGTTCTTTCTCTAACTCTGGGAACATTGCTTTTCTTCCACGTCCTGATGCTTTTGCTGTTGCTTTTTCTTTCAATAATGAGTCTTTCTTCTTCCTCCAACCACGGATGTTAGCTTCACTAATATCGAATTTTTTTCCAGCTTCTCTGTTGCCCAATTCCTCTGCCACTTTGATGACTTTTCTTTTGAACGCTGCGGTATAACTTGCTCGTTTTGATGCCATGTTGCTTGTACAATGTCCAAAACTGAACTGAGAGAGGGTGAACTGAGACGAGTACGAGGCTAGAGGGGGGCAGTGGTGGTCTCGGCTTTCCGATTTTCGATCGGCTTTACGAGATGACGTAAAACGGAAAATTTATAATCGTACCGAGCGCGGCAGGCTCCGAAAATCAGCCAATCAGCGAGCTGGAATGCAATACAAAATGGACGCTTCCATTTTGCACTACTGACGGTAAGTTCATGGTGTTTTTATGCTGTTACAGGAAAAATATTGGCGTTGACCATTTGTCTCTATCGCCATTCTACTTTCCAGCTTATTAATGCAGGATTGTGATGTTTGTGAGGCTTGACGATCTTTAATATGCGTGTATTTTGAATTCAAAGTTGGAAATTGCACAATGTCCGTGTGTCAAAGTGAGTTTGACAATGCTTTTTTCGATCGAAAATTTGTAATTTATTTTAGTTATTGATTATAACACGCACCCCATCTATTGGAATTAATTATATAGCAAAAATCTGCGTGTTATAATCGAGAAAATACGGTAGTCGATTGATCATATCTCGGTGGTCAGCCAATCAAAAACACAAAAAGACAGACAACCATTCACGCTCTGACTCATAATCAGACATTGGTGGTCTGCAAATTTTCATCACCGGTGAAGACCGCAATCCCAAGTCTGGGCGTCTTGGCAGCTCTCCTCCTTTTGCTGACCTATCAGCACCAATCATTCTCAAAAGAAATAGGTTAACATCATTTGGTTGACATCAATTGTTTGATGCTAATACACTCCGTGATATTCTAATAGTCATTAATATGACTCACGCTAAAGCATATTTCATCTGCTGATGGGCAAAACAAGATGTACATCCCGTGCACTGAACATACATGATGTTTATTTCATCCCAGGGAAATCATGCCTATCCTAAAATAATTATTTTATCTAAACCTGCCAGGTACAATTTACCTAATAATTGGGATAAATGCCATTTCTGCATTGTCTTCATGTTTGATATCATTAATAATTTGGATGAATGCCATTTTTGCATTATCTTCATGTTTGACATCACTAATGTTCAAAATTATTCTTAATACTTAAGTCTAAACCGCAAATCACTCTCATTTTGCTAAAATAGCTAAATTGTGCTATCTGAATTCCTATTGAATTTCTTATCCGTTTTGTTTACTCAAGATAAGAGCCATTTTCTGTAGCTCACTATTAACACAATTAAAATTTACAATAAGTAGATTAGAGAAAATAACCTTCTATGTCATAATAATGTCAATTTTCTCATCCCTTTTTTTTCGGACCAGCTCTCCCTCTGTCTCTTAGCGGAGTCCCTAACTCCATTAACACGCCAAGACCACTTTGTCTTATCTTACGGCTGTATTTTACGCTATTTCTCTCTAGGGACGTCCCATCCTAATTTATTATCTCTTTAATACTTATTTTGTTATCTTATTTATCCACCCAAGTAGCCTCTTTAGTCATTTGTTTTCTCATTTTGCGCGGCAATCATTGTTTTATAAGTGCGTCGTAACGCACCTCCTGGTTTTATCTATTTTCCCCTTTGAGGATTATGCATGCTATCAGTTATTATTCTATTTCTTTTTTTCTTTATATCGAGCTCTTTCATTATCTTGGCACTGTATAAAAATATATTTATTCTATATTTTTAACAACCCTCGAAGTCCCTTGGCGGGGAGGTGCGACCTCCTCCTATGTCTGCTGTTCAGGCAGAACCTCGTGGATAAGCCGACAATCAGCCACTATCCTGCTGTATACTCTTACATATTTCCGACACACAGAAAACGCTTCCCCAACACACAGGGAATAGTATACGCAACTTTTTCTCCGACGAATGGAGCATTTCCCTTCCTCGAAGGGAAACGGGGCCTTATGCTGGGTTGGATTCTACAAATTAATTTTAACCAGTGCCTTACCGTCTCAGGTGCTTGTCCTGGTTCGATGAGATTCGTCACTGGACCTCGGGGTGACGGGGGACCAATCCCTAATGGCCCCTTCCCTCAATGGGGGATGGCTGACGTCAGTTTTCTTGGCCTCTCGATTCCCCGTTGTCCCAATGCCACAGATCTTGAATCCCGGGTTTAGGCACCAAAATGTCCAGTCCAGTATGAACATTCACAAGGTCGAACACAAATAAAGCACACCGAGACAGATGAGTGAGATTTTGAAGCTTCTGCAGAAGGAGGGTCCGATGACTCTACTTCCACAGCCGATATTTTACTTAGGGCAAGATTTCATGACATACAAATTGTCTATGACAAGGGACATACAAATTCCCTGTGACAAAGATGCAGCACGACAGTGACACCGATGATGGTGGTGATACTGATGATGTTAAAGGCTACACGTAAACATATAAACAAAGGACATACCCTATTACAAAGATGCATGGTTTTGAAACCGATGGTTGTGATGTGGATGGAAGGTATCTATGACATTGGCATGACACGGATTGAAGTTGATGTCATAGATTGAAACATTATTTGATTACTTTTCAAGATTATTTCACATTACTCACCAAAAATCATTTTTACACAATATCCATCCTCCTTTCTTTCTTCCTTCTTTCCTATCGCCATCGGAGCTAATGATGAAAGTCGAGCCTGTCCTGTCATATTTCCGGCATAGTCCGTTTTGAAAATAGCTTTAAATCAACACAACAATATACTATTTGCTTGTAGAGCTAAGTTAGCGCGCTGAAAGTGCCCCACACACCATTTTCCCGGCTGTAACAGGCTTGCTAGCTTCGGAGTTGACCGCCCTTTCTTAATGATGTCCATTTTTTTCCTGAAAAAGTCCGTCTGGAAAATAGCTTTGTGAGCAAACAGAATCTATTTGTTTTTGCTTCTGTCGGCCATAGTGGGTGGAGTTTGCGATCTCGGCTGCCTCGGTACTGCTTTGGCCCGCCTACTAGCCAATCATAGTTTGTGAAAGCAATGACATGTCCGAGCCAGCAAAATGCTAACGCCTATGAAAAATCATTGTGGGGTTGCCAACTCGAAATCTGATTGGTTAAAAGCAACAGTCTAGTTTAATGCAGCAGAGCCCGCAAGAACTGATTGTGCAGGCTTTGAGGCAGATCTGATCTGGCAACAAATAATGGCTGAAATGTGATTGGTTAAATGCTTCAATATGAAAACACACATCTGGAAGCAGTGCAACCAGGGGGAAAAGCAATGAAAGGAAGCTAACAGACCATTTGGAATAATAAGTTTGTATTGATGGACAAAATATAATATGATTCAGATATTTCTTAGGCCAGCAGAGAAGGCCTTGAAGGCCCTGACGGCCCGCCACTGACGTATATATATATTTACGTAAATCTTACTAAAATAATCAAAACACTTTAAGAAAGTAACAATAATCGATATGTAAATTGTAGCTGTTTAACTGTTTTGGTGCCAAAGACGAGACGCATCTATCCAATTGAACTAGGAGAGGCAGGCATTGAGTTAATGTTAATAAAACTCTGTCCTTGTAGAAACATTTTCACTGTTTTGACATCTCTTAGCACACTCATTTCCATGTCACTGGAAACACACTTAACACTGATTTACCACCGAATCAGCACAGTGGCAGTAAATGATTGCGAAAAAGAAAAAAATCCTGGAATAAGACGACCCAACCGCATTAACTATGCAAAATGCAATGAGGTAATACGTGGCACGGGGCAACTTTATCTATGTCTATGCCGCCTTTTGTTTTCCATGTCTTTGCCAGTGGGATAGGCGGATAATTGGCTAGACAACGAGCAGGTTAACAGTGCCTGCGTCATTTTCCCGTGCTGGGAAGCTCCTCAGGCGACGGGTTAGCCCAGATGCAAAGCTCATTGCATCTGTGACAGATGATGTAGTGACCAAAGCGGTGTGGGATTTTTATTCACTTTGCACTTTGGTTTTGAATGGCAAAGGATTTGTCAGCCTAAAACCAATTTGCAAGGTGCGGTGCAGGGCTATTTGTGCAGTAAAGATGGTCACGACCGCTTGGTAGTACAGGGACAATTAGTTGAGGTGATGTTCTCCAGAACTCTCAAGAGCCTGATTTTGTTCACAAGGGGTCTAACTTGTTTGGAAATGTTGACCACAGGGTGCTTATCTTGAATGATGGCAAAGCGCGTCAACAAAACAGGGTAATGTGACTTCAAGATAAAATATTGTCATGGAATTGAGACGAAGAGACATGACGGCAATGCCGTGAGATACGTGTGGTGATTCGTGAAATTTAAAAGGATGAAAAAACAAAAGCTTTCATTTCCGTACCGCATTGTCAACCAATTTTAGACTACATGTTACAATGTTAAAATAAAATGCTCAAGAGAACCGAACAACCTCTACACGTATTCAAGTCGCACTATTCAGAAGCATCAGGGGTAAAAATGGAACACTTCCAAACACCTTAGGTCAAGGGTGTTCAACTCCGGTCCTCGAGGGCCCCTATCCAGTCTGTTTTCCATGTCTCCCTCCACCAACACACCTGAATCAAATAATCAGGATCATGATCAAGCTCCTGAACAGCTTGCTGATTAGTTGATCATTTGATTCAGGTGTAGTAGAGAATGGAGATATGAAAAACAGACTGGATAGGGGCCCTCGAGGACCGTAGTTGGAGACCCCTGTGTCAGGCCCCAGACTAGACGGGTGGCTGGTTGCGCCTGTCACCCAATCACAGGTCCAGCCCCTAATGACTCGAGTGCTGCCAGGTGTGAGTCATTACCCTACAAGGAGTATTTAAGGCCACCAGGAACATGACCATGCTGCTGGATCGACTAAACAGAATGCTGTGAGGTCCCTCTCGCGTTTTTCCTTGCCTGTCTTATTGATACTCGACCTCTTGTTTACACCCAGGATTCCGACCACGCTTTGCCCCCACGACCACGGATCACGGACCAAGGACAACGACCACAGATCACGCACCACAGACAACGACCACAGATCACGGACATCGACTGCGCCTTCGAACCAGTACACGCCACACGGACTCCACGGCAACCGACCTTCCCACTACGGCCATCGACCCGCCTGCGCCGTCCCCTCTTGTGCTCACCCGCAGTTATGATCTTCAATACTAAAATGTGAAATTTCTCAGTACAGACAGAGGCCGCGGACGAGAGTGAGAGAGACTTGACGGATGCGCTTGTAACAACATAAACTTTAAATTTACCGTATTTTCACACCTAGAAAACGCACCGTGTGATAGGGCGCAGTCTCATTTGCGGGTCTATTTTCTGTTTTTTGTCAAAACATTGGACGCTTTGTCCGATAAGGCACTAGCTTACAGTAGGCTAGCAATATGTTATGGCGTACCTATGTTATGTCCATGGTTTCAGTCCATTTTCCAAGCGTTCACACCTGCATTGTGTTGTCATTCATGCTAAGCATTTCCTCTGTATAGGGAATAAGTAGGGGTACGACTGTATATTTAGAGTACCGTAATTACTCGAATATAACGCGCACTCGAAAATAACACGCAGGTAATTTTGGGCCAAAAAAATCTGGAAAAACGCAGTACTCGAATATAGTGCGCACCTAAAATTTCCCGCTGACGAAAATCAGAAATCTTACCTTTTTTTCTTCGTTTCACGATTGTTTTGTTCAAACAAATTTATTCATTAGAATCCTTCAAATGAAGAGTTCCTCTCTCTCTTTGTCTGTCCTCTCATACATCTCTTCGTTGAGAATCCTATCAACGTCCACGCTTCCTTCATCCACTTCCTCTTCCTCCCACAACACATCATCCGATTGGCTTTACGAGATGACGTAAAATCCGTGCGTCAAAGTGAGTTTGACAATGCTTTTTTCGATCGAAAATTTGTAATTTATTTTATTCAATTCAATTTCAATTCAATTTATTTGGCAAGAAAAAGCACCAGGCTAAGGGCCATGTAACAAGACAAAAAAAAAAAAAAAAAAAAATAGTTCTTGATTATAACACGCACCCCCAACTATTGGAATTAATTATATAGCAAAAATATGCGTGTTATATTCGAGTAATTACGGTATTTTAGCACCTCATTTTCAAACTGCAGAGATGCTAAATTAATCGTTTACTGGTGATTGATCAGTGTGCCACACAGTTTGTTCCTGGACGAGATATTTAAAGTTTACCTGCTGAGAAATCTACTTCACCGTTCTCCATTAATCACATCTCTGCCTATTTAGTCCATATGGAGAAGCTAGGCTAAAATATCACCAGCAATACAAAGTCATTCATCACCTGCCTTGTTTGCACGTTTTCGTTTTTAAACAAGTGTCCGACAGGGGTAGTAACATTAAACAAGAAAATGATGTTTTTGTTGTTTCTCTGCTGAAATTAGTTAAAAAACAGGGCATCAGGGCCTTCAAGACCTTCTCTGCTGGCCTAAGAAATATCTGAATCATATTATATTTTGTCCATCAATACTTATTATTCCAAATGGTCTGTTAGCTTCCTTTCATTGCTTTTCCCCCTGGTTGCACTGCTTCCAGATGTGTGTTTTCATATTGAAGCGTTTAACCAATCACATTTCAGCCATTATTTGTTGCCAAGGTCAGAAATCTGCCTCAAAGCCCTCACAATCAGTTCTGCGGGGTCTGCTGCATTAAACAAGACTGTTGCTTTTAACCAATCAGATTTCGAGTTGGCAACCCCACAATGATTTTTCATAGGCGTTAGCATTTTGCTGGCTGGGATACTTCATTGCTTTCACCAACTATGATTGGCTAGTAGGCGGGCCAAAGCCCGGATGTGGAGGCAGCCAGAGATCGCAAACTCCACCCACAATGGCTGACAGATTTGGTTGCAGATTTGTTCACAAAGCTATTTTCCAGACGGACTTTTCCAGAAAAAAATGGACATCATTAAGAAAGGGCGGTCAACTCCGAAGCTAGCAAGCCTGTTACAGCCGGGAAAATGGTGTGTGGGGCACTTTCAGCGCGCTAACTTAGCTCCACAAGCAAATAGTATATTGTTGTGTTGATTTAAAGCTATTTTCAAGACGGACTATGCCGGAAATATGACAGGACAGGCTCGACTTTCATCATTAGCTTCGATGGCGATAGGAAAGAAGGAAGAAAGAAAGGAGGATGGATATTGTGTACAGTTAAAAAGAATTTTTGGTGAGTATAATATGGCTATATTCCTAAATAATATTTCAATTGTGGGCCCGGTTCTGATATCTGAAAAGCTCCAGTGTTTTTATTTAAGCTCCAGTGTTTGTATTTAATCACTAAATGCTGCTAGGATGTGGATTTTTACCCCAGTTTAATTTTTGCCATTTCGCCATTGACGTCCATCGCTGTCTTTTTGCGAGGAAATCACCCCCCTGGCCTGGTTGTAATGTCTCAAAAGCTCCAGTATTTGTTTTCAATCAATAAATGCTGCTAGGAAGTGGATTTTACCTCATTTTAGTGCATTTTTGTCATTTCACATATGGACGTATCGACGTTCATAGCTGTCTTTTTACCGGGGAAATGATACTCCGGGCCCGGTTCTGATGTCTAAAAAGCTCCAGTATTTGTATTTAATCAATAAATGCTGTTTTTGGCTGGATGTTTTCGCCATTGACGTTCATCGCTGTCTTTTCCCGGGAAAATCGCCCCCCTGGCCTGGTTTTAATGTCTGAAAAGCTCCAGTATTTGTATTTAATCATGAACTGCTGCTAGGAAGTGGATTTTACCCCATTTTTGTGCATTAATTTATTGATTATTTTTTATGTGTCGCAGCTCTAGCTGCAGTAGAGGTTTTATAGCCATAAAATAGTTTTTGACGGTTGGATTGATACGTTGAAGGCGCTACGAGAAAATGCACCGACCGCCACTGTTAAAAAGTGAACGTGATGTATATTTTCGGTGCAGCAAAGTAGGCCAGGTTTCCTTATAATAGGCTGGCCTTATTTCTTATGTTTCTTCTAAATTAGAATACATTTGAATGGATAATTCAAGTCTTCAAACACCACGAGCTACAAAAAAAGCTTGCCATGGTGGAATTATGATAGTCACGTGGCCAATGATTATACAGTATAACAGTCCAATTTTGGACTTGGCTCAGTAATATCAAACAAGCTATCATCGTACACCAATCAAAGTTTCTCTTTCCTTTCGTGACTTGGGGATGATTTACAATCTGGCTCTGAAATCAACCAATCCATATTTTTTTCCATAGCAAGAAAGCAATAACCCAGAATGGTTGACTCCAACCTGTTGGTATGTCCTGACATTTCTCATGTTGCTCATGCAGTCACTGCAACTTTGATCCTTCTTGCTTTACATTTTCAATTTTTCTCCTTCCCACCCTACAGTCTCAAATTGTGCCATATTAGCTAAAATGTAAAAAAAGATTGCATCATAGTGGAGATTTTTGCTAATACGTATTTCAACGTGAAATTAACGTGAAAACTCAGGGGTGTTCATAGTAGTAGTGCAAAGGTCATTGTAAATGACCTAATTCAAGAATAATCATCTTTATTTTTGTTACTCTCTTAAAGAGTGTTTTGATTATATTAATAAGATTTCCGTAAATGTATATAAGTATATGTCCATATTCCGTGCGTAACTTTTATTGTGAAGGTCCAAAACTTAAAAGCAACAGCTAACGCATGAACCGTGGCTGAGTTTTGTCAGTCTTTCATATATCTTAGCACTGGCAAAAGCGTCACAATTCCTCACGGTGGTTGGATGTTTTTATTAACGAACGGAATATAATTAAACAAACTGAAAACCATCAGTCAAGACTTGACCATCTTTCGGCTGGTATGCTACAGTGAGAAATTGCCCGTACCTGCTTCTTCGAGCTACTAAACTATGAAAGGAAAGAGAACCGTCAGTAAGTTGCAAGCAAGTGTGGTGGTCAACGGACACGGTAACATTTAAAGACTGTACTACTAGCTAACAAAATGGATGACATTAAATAACTGATAAATAAGCTACAGGTACAAATAGAAGATGATAGACAGTTGCTAAATTAAGAATGTGGAAACTGTGTCTAGACAAGTATTAAAGCAGGGGTCACCAAACTACGGCCCGCGGGCCGGATACGGCCCGCCGGCACATTTGGACCGGCCCTCTGAACAATACCAGAGACGCTATCGGATTTTTTTCCTATTTGGCCTTGAAGACTGGGACGTTTTAATCTTGTGTTTGGTTCATTTCACCCCTGCTGAGCCCACAAATCATCCCAGTGAAGCGGGCCTTCGCATTGCTTCTTTGGTGACACGCGCGGGGAGAGTGTTTCCCTTTGATGCATGGGGCACTTCCACCGTTGCATGCGCGAGCAGAATGTTAGCGAGACATCTGGATGATCGCAGGTGAGGGCGGAGCCCTGGGGCCATCGCTATTGCGATGCTATTCAAGCATGTAAAAACTGTGCAACCTGAACCTGTTTGAGAACGGAATAATGGCGAAAAGGTTAGTTAAGAGAAAAATTGATTCAGAATGCAGGGTATTTAACCTGCAGTGGACAAACAATTATTATTTTTGTTCAATGCAAAGAAAAGGCTGTTTGTCTCATCTGTCAAGAGACGGTGGCAGTATTCAAATAATACAATCTTCGCCGGCACTATGAATCCCGTCACAAAGACAAGTACGACAGCGTGCAAGGCCAAATACGAGCAGACAAACTCTCAAAGCTAAAAGTTGGACTATTATCTCAGCAGACTACATTTCTACGCCAAGCTCAGCTGAACCAGGCATCCGTTCGGGCCAGCTTTCGGGTTGCTAAACTGATAGCAAGGAACGGTAAGCCTTTCACTGACGGAGAGTTTTTTAAGAAATGTATGGATGTTGTCGTGGAGGAAGTGTGTCCCGAGAAGAAAGATGCATTTAATGGCGCAAGTCTGTCGGTGAGTACAATGACCAGACGCGTTGAAGAAATCGGGAGTAATGTATATGCCCAGCTGCAGCAGAAGACGAAAGAATTTGACACAGCGCAACTGCTCATTTTTATTCGTGGAGTTAGCGCAAACTTTGAGATTTGCGAGGATCTGGCAGCCCTCCAAAATCTCAAAGGGACTACAACGGGAGAGGATATTTTTTACAAAGTGTGCCAAATCATGGAGAAGTTGGACCTGGACTGGTCAAAGCTAGCTAGCATCATGACTGACGGGGCTCCTAGCATGGTGGGCGAAACTCGCGGTCTAATAATGGGACGCATGAACCGGGAGTTGGAAAAAAGGGGTCTCACCGCCCCGCTACGAGTCCACTGCCGAATTCACCAGCAAGCACTGTGCTGCAAAATGTTGATGTGGGATTCTGTAATGACAGTTGTGGTGTCGTGCATAAACTTCAGAACAAAGGGAGAAGATTGTGCATGGCACAACAGAAAGTTAATGTTCCATGGCTTTTTTTTTCTATGAAGAACCCAGAGAGAGTTATTTAGTTATTATTTATTTCATAAACAGTGTTATTTATTTCCAGTTTTTTCTGTGAAGAACTCAGAGAGGGTTATTTAGTTATTATTTATTTCATTAATAGTGTTATTATTTGTTTCCTGACTTTTTTTCTTTAAAGAACCTGGAAAGGGTTATTTGGTTATGTGTGGCTTTCTGGAAAACAATACATTTTTTAAGCTTCCCTACCATCATCACACTTTTTCTGTTACAAACTGACACCGGCCCCCCATCAGAGAAGGGAAAAGTTATGTGGCCCTCACAGGAAAAAGTTTGGGGACCCCTGTATTAAAGGAACGAATTTAAAGCAATGAAAAACGGCTAACTGAACTTCAAGGCGAAATAGAGGTGATGAAGGTGCAGAACCTTTATGAGGACTTAAGAAAGCGAGGTACGCAATCCACAGAACTCAGAAGGAAAGTTGATGTATGTGAGGCCGTAACAAAGGACTTTGTTAAAATAACTCTCGAGCGTCTGTCTACAAGTGGAGAATTCAATGAGAAAGATGCGAAGCACAATGTCCATCAGCTAATCCTAAATTCCCTTTCAAACTAAGGGGAGAATATGCACACTCAATATATGGAACTGCATCTATGTCACAAGTCAGTCATCGTTCTGAGTCGAGCATTACGTTAAAGAGAGAGAAGAGAGAAGTTCAATAAAAAGCAGTGCAAGAAGAAACTAAACAAAAGGAAAAAATTAGATTGATAGAAGAGCAACATAATTTTGGAAATAAAGCGTGGTAATTTAGAACGCCTACAAGCACTGAAAGACATGGAAGCAGCACGCGCCAAACTTGAAACTTATGAGAAAGAGATCAAAGAAGAAAGTTTGCCTATTCAACACATGCATCCAAACAGACACTCAACTTTCAGTGATAGTCTGACCCTCCCTACAGATGTATCCCAACTAGCCCAAGCAATACAAGAAAGCATAGCCACAAACAGACTGCCTATTCCAACTCCGACAATTTTCAGTGGTGATTCCATCCACTACATAGAATGGGGAGCTTAATTCCAGTCTCTCATCGACCAAAGGAACATTGTCCTGGCAGATAAACTACTACCTTAAGAAATATGTCAGTGGTGCAGTACAAACATGCCTTGAAGGCAATTTCTATCGAAATGATAAAGAGGCGTACAGTGATGCTTGGCGTAAGCTTGACCAACGGTATGGGCAGCCATTTGTGATTCAGCGTGTCTTTAGGGACAAACTTTCAAGGTGGCCCAAAATAAAGCCCAAAGATCCGGAGGGACTAAGAACATTCTCTGATTTCCTGAATGCCTGCTTACAAGTGATGCCTCTTGTGAAAGGCCTTGAAATATTAAATGATTGTCAAGAGAACCAGAAGCTGATGCTTAAAATCCCTGACTGGCTGGCTTCATATTGGAACCGCCAGGTCACTGTAGCCCTCATGGATGGTAGAGACTTTCCTGACTTCAAAGAGTTCGCTCACTTTGTGTCTCTAGAAGCAGAAATAGCCTGCAATCCTATCACTTCATTCTGCACACTTCACTCCAGCACATCCAACGAAAGGAAAGGCACAGAAGAACTAAAGAGAAACAAAGCAAATGTCCCAAGTACACAAACTACTGTTGCAGACTTTGACAATCCAGCAAATACTAGCAAATCAGAACCTTCATGCACATGCTGCAAAAGTGACAAACATCAGCTACCCAAATGCTCAGACTTCAAAGAGAAAATATTAGCGGAAAAACGGAAACATGTAAAAGAGCCAAATCACCAAGCCAAAGACTGCCGTCGTCGACTAACTTGTGATGTATGCAAGGGGAGACACCCTGTCGCCATGATGAGAACTACAAACCTTGCGAAGAAAGAGAAGTACCAATAATCACTACAGATGACTCCACACCAGCCATGGCGCTGAATATCACAAGAGGAGACCAGCAAACAACTGTCAGGCCCCAGACTAAACTGGTGGCTGGTTGCGCCCGTCACCCAATCACAGGTCCATCCCCTAATGACTCGAGCGCTGCCAGGTGTGAGTCATTACCCTACAAGGAGTATTTAAGGCCACCAGGAACATGACCATGCTGCTGGATCGTCAAGACAGAATACTGTGAGGTACCCTCTCGCGTTTTTCCTTGCCTGTCTTATTGATACTCGACCTCTTGTTTACACCCAGGATTCCGACAACGCTCTGCCCCCCACGACCACGGATCACGGACCAAGGACAACGACAATGACAACGACCACGACCACGGATCACGGACCAAGGACAACGACAAAGACAACGACCACGGATCACGGACCAAGGACAACGACCACGTATCACGGACCAAGGACAACGACCACGGATCACGGACCAAGGACAACGACCACGGATCACGGACCAAGGACAACGACCACGTATCACGGACCAAGGACAACGACCATGTATCACGGACCATGGACAACGACCACGACCACGGATCACGGACCAAGGACAACGACCACGGATCACGCAACTCGG